>NC_142929.1:16562957-16610457 GCF_046866305.1 Octopus bimaculoides | reverse complement strand
AATCACTCACAATTACATCGCACGCACACATGTACATATATACACCAGGAAACTACATAAACCATACACACATACACACACATACAAACGCACACCCAGTACCAACATACACGGAACACACATGCACACACATACACCTCACCTGGATAAACCCAACGTACAAGGACACCTAATAAATACAACACACACATACATGCTCACACACACATTTACCCTCATGCACACACACACATACAGTTGCTCTCTCACACACACACGCACCACAATGACAATTCAAACACAAACATACTTAGAGACACACACAAACTCACGTACACACACATAACACCTCCACCAACACACAACACAAATAGACATACGTACACATACAGACATACACATACAGACATACACATACATATGAACCATCACACACACATACGGTTGCTTACACACACACACACCACAAGGGTATTTAAAACAACACACTCACTCAGACGGAGAGACACACACACACTCACGTACACACACACTTCCACACTCACACAAAACACTCCTACGCACACACACAGATGCACACATACATACACACACAGACGCACACATATGTACACACCCTCACACATACATACGGTTGCGCTCTCTCTCACACACACACATCACAAGGACGATTAAAACAACACATACATACTCAGAAAAATAGATATACGCACACTCTCACGTACACACACCTAACATCCCCACCGACACAAAAAACACACAAACACACGCACTCACGAACGCACGCACGCACACACACGAACAAACACATACACACACATGCGCACACACAACACCCTAACAAATACCAATCACACACATACACACTTGCACAAACGTGCACACATATACACACACCATCCTACCAGAGATAAAACACACACAAACTCATATACACATTCCACAATAAACTCTGGGACCAATAAAAACGGCACACACACACACACACACACACACACACACACGGACACAAACACACATATATACACACACACATAGAGATGTGCACAAAACCAGTCCCAAAAACCAGTGAACCATGACAGACTAGCTCACAGACCAACCAAAAATCAAAAAATCCCTTTTAACTCTTCCTTCCTCCCACCCCAGCTAGCCAGTCATATTGTCTCTTAAGACAGCAAACATTCCCTCAATACACACAAGAGAAAAAAGCTAGGTCAGTTCCTCCTCAACTTTTTGCGAACTCTTAAATATATTTCCTGGGTATATATATACATATTTTACCAAATCCTTTTTGTTATAACAACGTTGTAAACTGTTTCAAACATATTCTTATTATTATTATCAAAGAATGTATATATGTATTTTGATACTTAAACTGCTTCTAACATTTTCTATTATTATCAAAGAATATGTATATGTATTTTTCCATATATGTATTTTCATACTTACACTGTTTTTAACATTTTCATCTTATTATCAGAGAATGTGTGATAATCAGTATGTAACACTACAAAGCTCATACAAAGCTTTATACTTTAAATATATTCCTCTTATTATCATCAAAGAATGTATATATGCATTTTAATACTCAAACTGTTTTTTAACATTTTCTATTATTCTCAAAGACTTTTGATAATCTTTTTCTAAAAAAGTGAAACCGGTTAAGTAAATAAATATCTTTAAAATAAGTGCATCTTCAAACCTTCTTTCATATATATATATATATATATATATATATATATATATATATATATATATATATATATATATATATATATATATATATATAGTTTTAAGGAAAAGAACCAAGTTTCAAGAACTCATCGATGAAAATCCACTATCACATAGAAAAATTAATAATTAAAAGCACAATAAATGAGTATAATATAAAATAAAGTAATTATTAATTTTTCTATATGTGATAGTGGATTTTCATCGATGAGTTCTTGAAACTTGGTTCTTTTCCTTAAAACTATATATTTTTTATATATATTATAATCTATAAAGCTCAATTTAATTTTGATTTTTTATAAATTGATTTTAATTGAGTTTTTACCTGTAATTTTGGATTTTGTCCCTAATATTATTATTATTATTATTATTATTATTATTATATATATATATGTGTGTGTGTGTGCGTGTATATATATATGTATATATGTATGCATGCATGTATGTATGTATGTATGTATGTATGTATGTATGTATGTATGTATGTATGTATGTGAGTGTGTATATATATATGTGTGTGTGTGTGTGAACATATCTGTGCCAACACAGATCTGTTTCATATTACTCTTGGGGTGTAAACATGTTTCATATTACTCTTGGGGTGTAAACATGTTTCATATTACTCTTAGGGTGTAAACATGTTTCATATTACTCTTGGGGTGTAAACATGTTTCATATTACTCTTTGAAGGTATAAACGGATGTATGTATATATCAGGTCATCCCACAAGTTCTGTTTGAATTTTGAATTAAGAAAACAAGTGATCAAATGTTATGTTTAATTGAAATTTAATCATCAATGTCCTTTTCCTGATTATCTATGACTTCCTTCCATCTATTTACAAGCTTTTAAATCCCATCAATGTAAAACTCTGGGTTTCAAAGCGAAGAATTCTGAAATGTCAGTTTCGACCTCCTCCTAGCTTGCGAAAGTTATGTCCCCCAAATGATTTTGTAAACTACGAAACAAATGGTAGTCTGAAGAAGCAAGGTCGGGAGAATAAGGTGGATGAGGAATTTTTTCCCAACCAAGCTCTTCGATCTTCTGTGATGTGATCTTTGCAGTGTGGGGTCGCGCATTGTACTGATGAAACATCACTCCTTTTGGATTCACTAAAGCGGGTCTTTTTTTCTTCAAAGCTTGGTTCAAACGCTCTAACTGCTGACAGTAGGGTTGAGCATTGATTGTTGCATTAGGTGGTAACAGTTCAAAGTGAATTACTCCTTTGCAATCCCACCAGATAGAGAGAACCTTTTTTCCATGAAGTTTCCTTCTCCGTTGTGGTTGAGCTTTTTCCCTTTTACCAAGCCACTATTTACGACGATTAACATTTCGATAGAAGATCCATTTTTCGTCACCAGTCACAAGTCTATCTAAAAAGGGTGAAATGAGTTCGCGAGAATGGAGAGAAGAGCAGATGTCAACTCGGGATTTGCGGTTGCTTTCGGACAATTCATGAGGCACTCATTTTCCAAGTTCAGGAACCTTTCCAAGTTGTTGAAGATGACGGTGAACAGTTGTATGGTTTGAACTAAGCTTTATTGCCAATTCTTCAACTAATTAGTTATGCCTCAAGGAGCTTATCATCAAACTCAACTGGACGTTCTGTTCGATCTTCATCTCCACTTCTGAATTTTGCAAACCATCTTCTGCAAGTTCTTTCATTCAAGCATTCTTTCTCATAAACTGAGTGTATGTTTCGAGTCTCTTCGGCTGCAGGGTTTCCTTTTTTGCACTCATAAAGCATTATGTGCGTTAAATGCTCTCTGGATACTTCTATCTTAGAAAGGGTTTTAATCAAAGAAATTTTAAATCTATTATTCTGTAAAATAATATTTAATTAGTTTAAATGTATACAAATGCATAAAAATAATTTTTAATTGCATTAGACATTCTAAAATACTATTAAATTTCATTCAATTTCAAAAAAGGTAAAATCGGACAGAACTTATGGGATGACCTGATATATGTATGTGTGTGTGTGTGTGTGTATATATATATATATATATATATATATATATATATATATATATATATATATATATAATATATTTATATATACATAATATATTTATATATGTATATATATTATGTATGTATGTACATGTGTGTACGTGTATGTATATGTGTGTACATGTATAAGTGAATGTATGTCAGTGTGCATACGTATTAATGTATTCAGGCATATACGTATATGTACATAAGTGTGTATATATGTATGTGTGATGATATTTATGTACGAGTGGATATATATATGTGTTAATATATGCGAACGCCTATATAACTCAGTATTCCATGATTTTATTATATACTAGCAGAGATACCCGACCTTTCTCGGGATAAAGATGGCATAGACTTTTATTACTTTACTTGTTTCAGTCATGTGACTGCGGCCATGCTGGAGCACTGCCGTTGGTCCAAGAAATCAACCACAGGATTTATTCTTTGTAAGTCTAGTACTCATTCTGTCAGTGTCTTTTACCAAATCGCTAAGTTACAGGAATGCAAACACAGCAATATCAGTTGTCAAGCAATGGTGGGGGTACAAACACAAGACACACGCACAGACATACACAAATATACACATATATACGACAGTCTGCTTTCAGTTTCCGAGTACGAAATCCACTCTCAAGGTTCTGGTCGGCCGGAGGCTATAATAAGCATATATATATTCTATATATATATATATATATATATATATATATATATATATATATATATATATATATATATATATATATATATATATATATATATATATATATATATATTTTCATTTCAAAGTTTCAGCTCAGAGCTGCGGCCATGCTGATGCACCACCGTGTTGCTACACTGTTATTACAGGGAGCCTCTTACAATATGTGGCACTTGGTGAAGAATGGAGTTTGATTTAGCAACTCTCATTTGCACCTCCTGCCGCGAGGTAGGTTCATCTGGGACTCTCGATAGGAAGAGGTCCAGCTTTGATTTAAAAACTCCTACATCTACTTTGTGCAGATTCCTCAGGCTCTTTGGGAGAATATTAAAAAGCTGTGGGCCTGAACCCCAGACAGGACAGTTCAAAATGTCCCACTCATGCAGCATTTACAATCACCTTTACCCACCAGTCCACCATTATTATTTAAAAAAAAAAAAAAAAAATATATATATATATATATATATATATATATCTATCTATCTATATATATATATATATATATATATATATATATATATATATATATATATATATATATATATATATATATATATATATATATATATATATATATATATATATATATATATATATATATATATATATATATATATATATATATATATATATATATATATATATATATATATATATATATATATATATATATATATATATATATATATATATATATATATATATATATATATATATATATATATATATATATATATATATATATATATATATATATATATATATTTAAATAATAATGCTGGACTGGTGGGTAAAGGTGATTGTAAATGATCTGTATGAGTGGGACATTTTGAACTGTCCTGTCTGGGGTTCAGGCCTGGTTAGAATGAGGGAAAAAGATAAGAGCCTTTTTATTTATTTTTGATTGATAATATTTGATTAATAATTAGTCTTTATTGTTTATAATATCGTTCAAGGTTTTTTTATTAAAACTTTGTATATATATATAAAGTTTAATCTTTTATTCTTAATAATTTTTTTCTTTCCTAATTTTTTCATTCATAATTTTTTCATTCATATTTTTATTCTTACGTTTATAGAAATAAATATTCTTGTATTTTTCTATTATTCAATTGATTTTTAATGATAATTAAATAAATGTTTTTAGCTTTAAATAGCATAGCTTTAACAATTTCACCGGTTAAATATGTACTAATTTTATCTTCATTATTATTTTAAGCTTAAACTTCGTTCAAATTGTATTTAAAACAAAGATAATTTAAAACAATGATAATTTATGTAAGCTGTTTTTTGTATATAATATACATGTTATTATAATGGATGAAGTGAGGATTATTGAATGGTTATTATTTTGATATTTTTAATAATTTTTCTATCTTTATAAAATAAGTATTTCATATTAATTCATTTGGTACTTATTGTTGGTTGAGATATATATTTCTAATTATTGTTCTACTTACGATCTGATGATTAGCTATATTTTTGAATAGAATTTATTTTCGATAATTTCAATTGATTTTAATCGATTTAAATTTCCTTTCTATTTGAAAATTAGTTATGAAACACGTGTAATCATTTTATTATATTTATGTTATGATATTTACTTTGCTTTATATTATACTCATTTATTGTTAATTTTTTTATATGTGATAGTGGATTTTCATCGATGAGTTCTTGAAACTTGGTTATTTTCCCTAAAACTATATATATTATATATATATATATATATATATATATATATATATATATATATATATATATATATATATATATATATATATATATACCAGGTGACATGCCTGGTAATTCCCGGGAAAGCGGGCTTATCCCTTGTTTCCATTCTCAGTGTTTCGCTAATCCAGTAACAACAACACAAAGTATGTAGCCCTTAAAACGGTTTTGGTGTATCTATTGAGAATACCGAACTGTCTTACCAAGGATCTTGTTTTTAGGAATTCCCAATAAGTTATAAATACCCAAATTGCGAAGTCAGTTATGTAATAACATGAAATTAATTACCCTATAGTAAGAATTAATATATTAGCCCTGAAAAGGGCTTTAATATGTTCCCAGAGTATATAGAACATAGGAGGAAATACTTTTGAGGTATGTATACTAAAATCATGAAACATGTTATGTAATAACAGTCTAATCAGATATGAGATAATAACAATTCAAAGTAATTAACTGTGAAAAAAGCTTCTGTGCATTCCCAGAGAATATTACCCTCAGCAGCGCTAGTGTTGGTATATTCGTGAATAAGTCACTAAGCGAAATAAGTGAATCTATTGTTTAGGAGAATAGTATTAACTTGTTTAAGCCTTGTACTAAGAAATACTTATATTCAATTTCATTTTACCAAATAATTTACGAAAGAGGATATGGGTTATTTCCCTTGGAAGCTTAAAAATAATTACACCCGCCGTTCAACCGCGCCCAAATGTTATTCCTCCCGCAGTTTACCCGGACATTTTTTCGAAATCAATTTATACTTAAAACCTCTCCAGACACATAAGCAATGTGCGTGTGAAGTTTAAGAAAAATCGATCGAGCCGTTTTGGCGCAAAATGAGGACATGCCCACACACACACACACGTTTTCAGTTTTAATATGTAAGATAATACTAGAAGATGAGTTCACATCAGATACGACACCAAAACTTACCCTCTCGTATTATATATAATAAAATCATGGGATATTGAGCTATATGGTGAATTAAATTGCATTGCATATGTTATAAGCTACATGTTATGTTATGTGGTATGCTACACGTGATTACTATCCCATGGATAATCCTGCCTAGTTAGTCTGACTTCATCATGTTTTTGGTGATTAAACTATTTGTTCCTTTCTATGATATTCTACCCTACTGATCATATGTATTTTTCTAATGGCTTTTATGTAAATAAGTCTCCTAATTATGTAGCTACGAGATACTTGGTGATAAGATCGGAGAGCGATGACCTGTGAACGTTACGGTTTTGTGGGGAAAACTTCAGGAAGGATGGAATAAAATTAGGTAATAAAATTAGACATTATGTGAGAAATTGGTCAAATCTTGTGGACGGAGACATGCTGATATCATTAGAAATAAGGGAATGTACACATCTATTAATATATTGATGTCGATTGTAAAAATCTTTGGCAAAATTTTGATTTCTTGAATTTTACATCATACGTTCTCTAATTTTGTTCATCTTGCATTTTTCAAATAAACATTTTTTTTCTATTATAAATCATTTAGGGGAACAAACTTCCTACAAAATTTATTGTAAATATTGAACATCTACAGTAAAAATCCCCTTCGGAAAAATGAAGTAGAAATGTAAATATTTTTACTTTTTATTCGTGTTCTCTAATTTTGTCCACTACTGTATATTTAAATACCAGTTGGATGATGGCTTAGCTTACCGGAACTTTGAAGTCACTGTCAATAATATTCTTGCTTAAGAATAATACGTTTGTATTCTACAAAAGTATGCAGTAACCCATCGTATTGACGTAAAATTGATTCTTATTCTCTCTTTACTCTCTTTCTCTTTTACTCTTTTACTTGTTTCACTCATTTGACTGTGGCCATGCTGCAGCACCACCTTTTGGTCGAGCAAATCGACCCCAGGACTTATTCTTTGTAAGCCTAGTACTTATTCTATCGGTGTCTTTTGCCGAACCGCTAAGTTACGGGGACGTAAACACACCAGCATCGTTTGTCAAGCGATGCTGGGGGGACAAACACAGACACACACATACATACATACATACATACATACATATATATTTATATATATATATATATATATATATATATATATATATATATATATATATATATATATATATATATGGGAGAATATACAAATAATAACAACAGACGAGGACAGGAGGTGTAAATAACAAAAGTATATATTAGTATGACGCTCGGGAATACGGAAAGTCTTTGACGTTTCGAGCTACGCTCTTCAACAGAAAGAATACGGAGACAAGGAGAAAAGCACAGAGAGAAAAAATTGAATAGTCTTCAGTCAACAGTCAATCATAATAATAGGTGAGAAAGTTGGTATGTGAAAGCACGTGGTTGGATGTATAATAGATAATAAGAGTGAAAAAACTACAAAAGGCTTGTGTTACATGGTTAAAGTATATATTTAAATTATGTCAGAAAAATGTTATAAAAATGTTATAAAATCTTTTTGGTATATAAACATTGTATTTTGAGAAATAACCGGTTTCATGTTGTCTTTTCAAATTTCTCTACTTCATTGTGTCGTGTTCGTTCCAGTCTGAGAAAGAAGAGTTCTAGATAGGGGGAGGTAATTAGGGATTTCTTCCGGTATAGGGGAGATAATCGAAATCTAGGAGGTGGTAGAATTTGATTAATTTACCATGGTTTTGTTCTATATTTTTTCCCCCCTCAGTGGGGTGATGAATTTCCTTATTTAAATGTGTTAGCAATGGTTAAGTTTGGGTTTGTATTTTTGAATGAAAAAGGTTTCCTTATTTAATTTAATCTGTGTTGGTGTTTTAATGGCACATTGATAAAAAGGAAAGATTATAAATTGTGGTAGCATTTGTTTTGCGCATTTTTCAATATGATCACTAAAAGGTATCATTCGGTATTCTGGGTGTGCAATCTGCTGGCGGTGCAGAGTGCATCTACGTCTGAGCGATAACCCTGTAGACCCTATGTAGTTCTCGTGGCAGCCCGAACATCTTATTACATAAATAAGATTTTCTGAGGCACAAGTAAAGTTAGATTTAACTTTGAATTTGTGTCCCTCTTTGAAGAGGAATTCTGAACCTTCTAGAATGTTTGGGTATGTTGCACAATTTGGTCGACCACATTTGTTTACTTTCGCATCTGTTGTTTCGGAAAGTAATTTTGCCTTTGTGAGGATCTTTTTCAGTGATTTTGGTTGTTTGTGGCTTTTGATGATTTTGTGTGTGTGTAAAATTTCCTTCAATTTGGGGTCCTTATGTAGCATTGGTATGTTTTGGGTGATGATGGTGAAGGCTTCTTTGTTTCTGGGGTTGTATGTGGATATGTACGGTAGTATTTTCGGGGAATGTGTGTTGCTGTGTTTAACTTTTCTTAAGTTTTCTATGTTAATTTGTGATGCACGTCTGATTCCTTCCTCTATGAGTTGAACTGGGTAGTGTCTGTCAATTAGTGTGTTTTTGAGTTCTTGTAGTCTGTAGTCTCTAGTATTTTCTTCTGACATTATTGTGCATATTCTTCTTGCAAGGTTGAAGGGGATGTTTGTCTTGGTGTGTCTTGGGTGGCATGAATCAAATAGTAGATATTGTTTGGCGTCTGTGGTTTTGTCTGTGGTTTTGTAAAATATGTCCGTTTCTATTTTTAGGTTTACTTTTTTAATTAGTATATCCAAGAACGGGAGCTCCTTTTGGTTGTACTCCATTGTGAACTGTATGTTTGGGTTGACACTGTTCAGTAGACTTTTGAATTTCAAGAGTTCATGTGTTTTCATTCCAGAATATGAAACAGTCGTCCAGGAACCTTTTCCAATTTTCTTTTATGTATTGGGAAAGGGTGTTTCCAAATGTGGATAAAGATTCCTGGTATATTATTATTTCCAAGTAACCCATTGTTAGGTTCGCAATGACTGGAGCTGCCCTAGTGCCCATAGCAATTCCGGATTTTTGTCGGTAGAAAGTATTGTCAAACATGAAGTGGTTGTTTCGTAAGATGAATTCAACCGATTTAGTAATGAATTCTTTACTGATCCTGTTTGGGATTTCTTTCGGGAATTGATCCAGCCAGAATTGAATTGCCTCAAGTCCATAATTATGAGGTATACTGGTGTATAAATTAATCACGTCAAATGAGACCATGATTGTTTCTTCCTTTACTTCCTTTGGGAGGTGATTTAGCATATCCAAGTCATCTCTGATATAGCTATTTATGTGTTTAAGGAAGGGTTTTAGGAGGATGTCCATAAATAGACTTAGTCTGTGTGTTTCACAGGCTGGGCCAGCTATGATGGGTCGCAGTTTTAGATCCCCCGGGTTTGGTGTATGTATGTATGTCTTTGGTGATTTTTTGATGGTTTCATTTATGATCTTGCTTTTGTGTATTTTTGGCAGACCATAGAAAAGGCTGGGCTTGCATTTGAAGTTTGTTAGAAAATCAATCTCCTTGGTTGTCAGTTCATTTCCATGTGTTTTAATTAGTGAGGACAGGGTTTTCATTATTTTTTGTGGGGTGTAGTTTGTGACTTTTTCATAGTTTTGGTTCTCACCCATATACCAAAACACGTGAGACCGAAAATGCCACAGAAGACCAATACTTCGGATAAAATTACAAACGAGGATATACTTAAAGAACTCAAAAATATTAACTCACACCTCATTACCTTAAATAACAAAATCGAGGACTCAAATCTTCACGCCCGAGAAAGGATAAACAGTGAAGTCACTACTCACTACACTGATCAGGTTAGT
The DNA here is from genome assembly GCF_046866305.1 of Octopus bimaculoides. Taxonomy (NCBI): domain Eukaryota; kingdom Metazoa; phylum Mollusca; class Cephalopoda; order Octopoda; family Octopodidae; genus Octopus; species Octopus bimaculoides. The sequence goes on along the minus strand of NC_142929.1, from coordinate 16,599,590 downwards.
AATGATTTACAACTTTTATGCACAACCCTCAAATCAATATACATTAACAAACCTAACAATGAACAACAACCTCCTCTACACGATACTATCGACGAATTCATTATAAAACAAGAACAAATTAGTAAAGATTTAAACACTCTGTGTACTACACTAAAGTCGGTATTCACAAACAAACCGAACAGCCAACGCACACCAAATGAAACACATCAGGACGCCATACTTACACAAGTCAATTTAACAAAAAGAAAAATAGAGAATATTTGGAATACAAGCCTCCATAATAGAAAACTCGCTTACTGGAATATGATAAAAAATTCCAACAAAGCAGATATTTACGAGGGATGGATGAACTCAACACCAATTATTCTCCCACGCAAATTCCAGATCAAAACAATACCAAATGAACCTGAAGGACAGAGAACCATCAGGGAAAAGTTAGCACTATTCCATCTAAAATCAGAGATTGAACTACTAAGACTTAGGGCCTCCACTAATGAAGAAAAATATAAAAACATCGACGAAGAGATACACATGGAAATAAACAAACAAACCGAGGGACAACCCCTCGAAAATACCATAAATTTTTGGAAAGAAATCTGTGAAAAGGAAGAAAGAAACTCTCTCCTACGCTGGGAAAAAAGCAATGATTTCTTCCAAAGATATGAATCAAATTTTAAACAAGAATTCAGCACAGATAATCCCTTCCTAAAGAAAAGAACTATAAATAATAAACAAAAACTGAACAACGCACAAACCACCACCAATTTCAACCACTTAACCAACAACAACCCTCCTCATTACCCTCCATACACCATAAATAGAAATCATTTACAACCACCACTTTTGAACCACCCAAAACTAAACCGGGAACAAGCTTACAGACAACGCATTTATGAAATAGATTGCACCAAACATAAAGATCACCCATACACCAGGAACAGAACACACTAACAACGTCCCAACACCAGGCATAACCACCCCATAACAACCCAAAACAACACTAGGATAAGAAACACACCACATGCTAGTCACTACTACCCTATGACCCAAAATTACTGGCCCCCACCGAACTCAAGAACAACACAAAATAACATCAGATCAAGAAACATCCCACATACTAGAGTTACACACATCACTAACCAAAACACCCATAGACACCCACACACATATAACAATCTAAGGCAACAATACTACCATTCCCCCGAACCAATCCCATATAACCTAACAGACAGCTCATGCAAACAAAATTACAAACATTTTTTAGCCCCAGGCCAGAGACACCAGGACACAGGCTGGAATCTAGTAATCAGAAAAAACCGAAGATAATCAATCTCTCAACCAAACCTCTCTCAAGCATGAAAATAGACATCCTCTCAAAAGGACTAAAATTCACCCCAACTCCACGCAGAGCCAACCAAAATGAAGTGAAGGACAGTATAACAGAATTCTGTAGAAAATTAAGACTCACAGAAGCATTTACCAATGACCACACTGAAGATGACTCACTAGTCAAAAACAAAAGTGAGCACATCCCACACACAGGTAGAAATAAAAATCTAGATGAATTCTGCAACCACATCGAGAACTTCCCTTACCACACCATGCATAAACAGACAGTTAACTCAAACTTTAACACTACACAATGGAAGGAACTAATAGAACTCGAAAATGATGAAGATATTACGATTTAGGAAGCAGATAAAGGAAGTGCAGTTGTAATAATGGACACATTATACTATAGAAACCTAATAATCTCCATGCTGGATGACAACCAACACTATGAAAAAGTCACAAACTACACCCCACAAAAAATAATGAAAACCCTGTCCTCACTAATTAAAACACATGGAAATGAACTGACAACCAAGGAGATTGATTTTCTAACAAACTTCAAATGCAAGCCCAGCCTTTTCTATGGTCTGCCAAAAATACACAAAAGCAAGATCATAAATGAAACCATCAAAAAATCACCAAAGACATACATACATACACCAAACCCGGGGGATCTAAAACTGCGACCCATCATAGCTGGCCCAGCCTGTGAAACACACATACTAAGTCTATTTATGGACATCCTCCTAAAACCCTTCCTTAAACACATAAATAGCTATATCAGAGATGACTTGGATATGCTAAATCATCTCCCAAAGGAAGTAAAGGAAGAAACAATCATGGTCTCATCTGACGTGATTAATTTATACACCAGTATACCTCATAATTATGGACTTGAGGCAATTCAATTCTGGCTGGATCAATTCCCGAAAGAAATCCCAAACAGGATCAGTAAAGAATTCATTACTAAATCGGTTGAATTCATCTTACGAAACAACCACTTCATGTTTGACAATACTTTCTACCGACAAAAATCCGGAATTGCTATGGGCACTAGGGCAGCTCCAGTCATTGCGAACCTAACAATGGGTTACTTGGAAATAATAATATACCAGGAATCTTTATCCACATTTGGAAACACCCTTTCCCAATACATAAAAGAAAATTGGAAAAGGTTCCTGGACGACTGTTTCATACTCTGGAATGAAAACACAGATGAACTCTTGAAATTCAAAAGTCTACTGAACAGTGTCAACCCAAACATACAGTTCACAATGGAGTACAACCAAAAGGAGCTCCCGTTCTTGGATATACTAATTAAAAAAGTAAACCTAAAAATAGAAACGGACATATTTTACAAAACCACAGACGCCAAACAATATCTACTATTTGATTCATGCCACCCAAGACACACCAAGACAAACATCCCCTTCAACCTTGCAAGAAGAATATGCACAATAATGTCAGAAGAAAATACTAGAGACTACAGACTACAAGAACTCAAAAACACACTAATTGACAGACACTACCCAGTTCAACTCATAGAGGAAGGAATCAGACGTGCATCACAAATTAACATAGAAAACTTAAGAAAAGTTAAACACAGCAACACACATTCCCCGAAAATACTACCGTACATATCCACATACAACCCCAGAAACAAAGAAGCCTTCACCATCATAACCCAAAACATACCAATGCTACATAAGGACCCCAAATTGAAGGAAATTTTACACACACACAAAATCATCAAAAGCCACAAACAACCAAAATCACTGAAAAAGATCCTCACAAAGGCAAAATTACTTTCCGAAACAACAGATGCGAAAGTAAACAAATGTGGTCGACCAAATTGTGCAACATGCCCAAACATTCTAGAAGGTTCAGAATTCCTCTTCAAAGAGGGACACAAATTCAAAGTTAAATCTAACTTTACTTGTGCCTCAGAAAATCTTATTTATGTAATAAGATGTTCAGGCTGCCACGAGAACTACATAGGGTCTACAGGGTTATCGCTCAGACGTAGATGCACTCTGCACCGCCAGCAGATTGCACACCCAGAATACCGAATGATACCTTTTAGTGATCATATTGAAAAATGCGCAAAACAAATGCTACCACAATTTATAATCTTTCCTTTTTATCAATGTGCCATTAAAACACCAACACAGATTAGATTAAATAAGGAAACCTTTTTCATTCAAAAATACAAACCCAAACTTAACCATTGCTAACACATTTAAATAAGGAAATTCATCACCCCACTGAGGGGGAAAAAAAAGGGGGGGAAAATATAGAACAAAACCATGGTAAATTAATCAAATTCTACCACCTCCTAGATTTCGATTATCTCCCCTATACCGGAAAAAATCCCTAATTACCTCCCCCTATCTAGAACTCTTCTTTCTCAGACTGGAACGAACACGACACAATGAAGTAGAGAAATTTGAAAAGACAACACGAAACCGGTTATTTCTCAAAATACAATGTTTATATACCAAAAAGATTTTATAACATTTTTATAACATTTTTCTGACATAATTTAAATATATACTTTAACCATGTAACACAAGCCTTCTGTAGTTTTTTCACTCTTATCTTTTATATATATATATATATATTTGTTTTGCAAGATTTTTGACGTGAAATCGTGTGTTGAAACAGATGTTGTTGTACTTGGGGATGGTCATATTGCCAGTTTAGCCAATAAAAAACACACGCACTGTATATTTGGTGTTAATTTGCTTCAGCTTTATATTACATTAATCTTAATCTTATTTCGGCCAGAGTTCTTTCGTCACACTTCTGTGACCTCATCAGTGGTTCTTTGTTTCCTTCTTTCTTATGTGTGTCTCACCTTGCTAACTATCAGCCATTTTGTATTTTGTATTCCTATTGTATGTGTCTACGCATCCTCTCAATGATCATACGCCCCATAATCCAGATGTCACCTGATGTCTGTGACAGCACGGAAGATCTCCTCAGCAGGATCAACGACTGTAACAACACTTGCAGCCTGAAAGGGTGTATAGTGAGTAGCATGGATGTGGTATCACTATACCCATCTATCGACGTGGATTTTGCAGTGGAAAAGTGCGTAGAGATGATCAACGAGAGTGAAGTAGAGTTCCAAAAAGATATATATATACCAGGTGAGATGCCTGGTAATTCCCGCGAAAGCGGGCTTATCCCTTGTTTTCATTCTCATAATTGTTTCGATAATCCAGTAACAATAATAACAATAACATATATACGACGGGCTTCTTTCAGTTTCCGTCTACCAAATCCACTCACAAGGCTTTGGTTGACCCGAGGCTATAGTAGAAAACACTTGCCCAAGGTGCCACGCAGTGGGATTGAACCTGGAACCATGTGGCTGGTAAGCAAGCTACTTACCACACAGCCGCTCCTTACGCCTATATCGTAAATGAACATAAAAGCAAACATTTAATGTGTGTGTGCCTGGGTGCGCCTGTTCGTACATGTGTGTGTGTGACAGAAACAGTATTTGCTTAAGAGTAATTTTTGTATCATACTTAAAGGAGATATCGCAATGACTGCATCCTACATACAAAACAAGCATACTTTCTAAATAATGCAAACCTTCAATTAGGTGTTCCATGTAAAGCTTTTCTTTTTCCAGGATTTGTTGGTGAGTTTATTCAAGGTAGAAGCCGCGTTACTGATTCAGACATTAATTTCCTATGCAAGCCTTAAAACAACATAGAAAGGTGACTTGTTGATGTGATCCTCGTGCATCCTTGTGTTAGCTCGTATAAATTAGTTGAATGTAATAGTCTCATCTATCATACTAATCAAAAATATCGCATGAAGAATTACAAGATCGCTTTAACAACAATAAACCGATAAATTAGTAAAAGTTTTGATTAACATTACTTACAATTCACAATACTAAAATACTAAATACCACCCGAAACAAAAGTATCACAGAGCGTTGGCTAGTCAAACTATCTTCCAGTTCTCCAAACTTACATAGAGTAGAATATCAAACGTATAATTTCCCAAGCAGAACAGAACAAGGTCTAAGGGAAGTAATTCATAATGATCTTTTCTAATAATTCAGGGGCCATAACTATTTATTTGTGTAGCTCTACCAAAATTTTCGTGTTAACAAAGAGTATATTGTCTTTTGAATAAATTGTATGTTATAAAACGATTTCTTCTAGTTCAATGACTGGCTTTAGCGGAATTGTAACAGTGGGAAAACATTTGATTCAATCAAATTATCGGAGCAGATATCAGGATGACTCTGTCGAGATTCAAAGTATTGCTCGACACGTCGGTTTTCGTTTCAAGGGAGATAACAGTAAAAGTAGTTGCATACTGTCAACTTAACGTGACAGTCCCAATAAGGGAATCATACTACTGCTATTTAGCCCTAGGAAGCTGGACCGCTTCCTGTCGGCCTTGACACATTTCGTGTGTCCTTGTGTTTACGAGGGGGAGACCAGCACCTCCACCCAGCCAAGCCTGCATTATTATTAAGGCGGTGAGCCGGCAGATACGTTAGAACGCCGGGCTAAATACTTAGCGATATTTTGCCTGTAGCTACGTTCTAAGTTCAAATTTCGCCGAGGTCGACTTCGCCTTTTATCCTTTCGGAGTCGATAGTCGATGTAATCGACTCATCCCAACCCTCCCCACCCAAGTTGCCCTTGTGGCAAAGTTTGAAATAATAATAATAATTATTATTATTATTATTATTGTTCAGTAGTTTTATTTTTATAACGTGCTTTCACTTCACTACCGAGCGCAGCTCTGTGCGCCTTGGGTATGTGCTGTGGTTTGCTGTGGTGCTCTTATGGCTACTGTATTGAAAGTGTTTTGCGTAGGATGTGTGCAGTGCCCAGTAGTACAATTTTCTGTATGTTATATATACTTGTAAGTCCTGATGTTTTTGTTATGTATTTGTCTGAATATTTTTTTATTATACCTAAGGCACCTACTATGATAGGAATTGTTTCTGTTTTTAGATTCCACATTCGAGTTACCTCTATTTCCAGGTGTTTGTATTTTGAAAGTTTTTCCATTTCTTTTAGAGAAACGTTGTCATCTGCTGGTATTGATACATCAATTAGAAAGCATTTTTTTTCTTCGTGATCTTTGACAACTATATCTGGTCTATTTGCCTTAATTTCTCTATCTGTGTGTATTGGCATATCCCAGAGTATGGTTGCTTTCTCGTTTTCTGTGACCTTTTCTGGCGTGTGTTTATACCATCTTTTTTCTGTTTTTATTCCATAGTGTTGGCATAGCTTCCAGTGTATATAGGTCCCAGCTCTGTCGTGTCTGTGAATATATTCCTTCTTAGTCAGGACTGGGCAGCCAGAGATAATATGATTTATTGTTTCTTGTCCATTTCCACATATTCTACAGTTACTTGTTATGTTTCTTTTCATTATATGTTTTTGGTAATTTCTGGTGGGGAGGCTTTGGTCTTGTGCAGCAATTAAAAATCCTTCAGTCTCTGCTTTGAGTCCTGAGCTTCTCAACCATTGCTGGGATTTTTCTCTGTCTATTTCTTTTGCATTTAGTTTAGCCCAGTATTTACCATGTAGGGGCTTTTCTTGCCATCGTTTTATCATGGTCCGTTGCTGTTCTAGTTTTAGTTTGGATTTCATTTGTTTTATAGCTTTTGTTGTTTCTTCTTCTTCTTCTTCTTCTTCTTCTTCTTCTTCTTCTTCGTATTTGTTAGGTAGATTGATTTCTTGTTTGTTATTATTATTATTATTATTATTATTATTATTATTATTATTATTATTATTATTATTGAGTGAGAGAGCAGTGCATGCCATCAAAGTGACACTGGGGTAAAATATACGAAGCCCAGTATACCCATCATGACTACTCGTCTGATAAGGGTACACCAGGCACATGCATCACAACCATATGTGCGCGACATGGTGATCTTATATAAAGATAAACAGCGCATGACCTCGCAGGTGGGGCCCAGTTAGAATATTCTTCAGGTGGAGTAGCCCATTCCGTTCAAAAAGTTCCTGAATAAGGTTTGTTTAAGGATGTTGAGCAAAACACTCATGTTTCCAAAGGTGAATTATCCAAACCCCAAAGAATTCCTCTCAACACATGGCTCCCCCACTACTTCAGCTCGGGACCAGAGATGCACATATCGTCAGCCACCAAGGGACATGCTCAACTGGTTAAGGTCAAATAACTGACTAGTAAATCTGTGGTATTAAGCAGAATATTTTCCTGTAGCCCATCTTTTAGACCAAGACAAAACAATGTACACGATAACACTTCCAATCAATGAAGATCAGAAGCCATGAGAGCCACTGCCTGGTACTGCATCCGGGCATTATTATTATTATTATTATTATTATTATTATTATTATCATTATTATTATTATTATTATTATCAGTAATATTAATACGCTAACTTGTTTTTTACGTCCGTCACACTTACTTCAAAGGAAGAAGTGAGTGGTAAAGGATGGGGGGAAAAAAGAACAAACAGGAAGTGAGAGAGAAAGAGAGAGTGAGAGAGAGAGAGAGTGGTGATGGTGTTCGTTTTGTGTTTTTAAATGTATATCATATTGCAAGAAAAATTGAGACCGATAGGATAAGTACTAGGCTTACAAAGAATAAGTCCTGGGGTCGATTTACACGACTAAAGGCGGTGCTCCTGCATGGTCACAGCCAAATGACTAAAACAAATAAAAGAATAAAAGAACAGGGGAGATAATCAAAGAACATAACCATGTAAAGTAGATATAGCAAATGAAAAATCCTTCAAGAATCAAAGAAAATTCCCGGATCACTACGAAAATTTTATCATCTGTTCCTTGTGTCATTACCAACCTTCCCTGCAAGTTTCATCAAAAAACGTTCACAACTTTTTGAGTTATTTTGCACACAGACGACAGACAGACAAACCAACACCGATGAAAACATAACCTTCTTCCTTGGCGGAGGTAATAAAAGAAGATATATACACAATAGATTAGACTGTTGGAAAAGAAAAACTCCTAACATCGGGCTACAACAAATAGCTTTAGATGCCAAGAACCCTCCTAAGTATCTTAGCTGTCCCTAATAAGAACTGTTTTCTGGAACTGAACTAAACTGGGTAGAATGACCATCATCCCAGTGTTAGCCACAACAGAGGCAGTCGAAGTGTGAGCTGTTTTCAGTCTGAATAAAAATAATTTGTTCTCATTACACCAGTTTAGGAAAGGTGAGCTGATTAAATCGACCACAGAAATGACCGGTTGTTTATGTTTTTTTATTCAGTGTGACCATGGCTGTGTGCTAAGGAGGTCACTTCTCAACCATATGGCTCTCGGTTCATTCCCACTGTGTGACACCTGCAGCAAGTATCTCTTTTTATAGTCTTCTACTATAGCCTCGGGCCGACCAAAGCCTTGTGAGTGGATTTGGTAGACGGAAACTGAAAGAAGCCCGTCGTATATATGTGTGTGTGTATATATATATATATATATATGTGTGTGTGTGTGTGTTTGTCCCTCCACCATCGCTTGACAACCGATGCTGGTGTGTTTACGTCCCCGTAACTTAGCGATTCGACAAAAAGAGACCGATAGAATAAGTACTAGGCTTACAAAGAATAAGTCCTAGGGTCGATTGTCTCGACTAGAGGCGGTGCTCCAGCATGGCCGCAGTCAAATGACTGTAACAAGTAAAAGAGTAAAAGATAGTGCATCCTGGATAAATTTAGCTAGATCTCATCAAGTACAGAGAAGTCATTAACTTGTAATTTTTAAAGTAAACAACTTGTCTTCAGTGATTTTTTTTATCATTTCACTGTAAAAAAGCTTATACAATACATTTTTAGAGTAAAATTTATAAATTATCATCCATGTTAAGTTAGTTTAATCGTGATGACGTACTCACCACTTAAGTGGGCGCTATACATAACAATACTTAAAAGAGATGCTACAAAAAAAAAAAAAAATACTAAGAAACACTACTGTAGACGAACAAGTGTGAAAGATTCACAATTCACTTTGTTAATTGGAAGTGGAAGAAAAATAATCATCCTCTGAAGAGAACACTGTTCTAATAAATGTAATGATTTTTTTCCTTCTTCTTCCTCCGTGAATGTACAGCGCATCCGCTGCTTTCAGTACAGTGTTATGCTATCATCAACACGCTACAACTATCATGCTACTAACCTTTGTACATAATTACAAGTAGGAGTCTAGCCGTAAGTCGCTCGATCTGCTAGAAATAATAGCCAAATCTCCTTCAAACACCACTACCGTCTTTTATCGATCAGACAGACCAAAAGGTAATGTTGGACCTTGATGACACTTATACTTAGAACGGAAAATAGCCAAAACAATACAACAATTCTGCCAATTCGCCATTCTTGTCCGTTGTCCCCGACCAACATCATTTTAAAGATGCTAGTGTGAAATCTGAGAAATACTTGTAGGTGAAGTGACCTATATCACATCAGAGTCCTAGTTTGAGGGAAGTCAACTTTTTCCCTTTAATTTTCTTTGACGCAGGGACGGTAAGCGCTCCAAGAAAATAACCCACTTTTGCTACAAAGGAGGCAGATCTCTAAACTGGGGCGCGATGTGCAGCTATATGTTCTGCAGCTCCAAATCGCTGCATCGGCCGCAAACCCAGATATCGTCGCCGTCAGCAGAGGAGAGTAAAATAAATAAATACAGGTGCCTGACCGGCCGCTATTATTTTGTGCCGGTCCCCATCGAGACCACAGGTTGTTCTCCGACCCTGCACTACCGATTTCTTCAGTAAAAGCGAGATAATTGCGGCCGGTCTGAGGAATAAGCCCCATGGGGTGAGATGGCTGTTGCAGCGAGTGTCACTGTCCATAATCCGTGGTAACTCCATTGCAGTCTTGTCCGCAGGGCGTGACCAAACCTGCCATTTGTTCCACGGTGTACTCCCTCCACTCCATATTCTGCTACTTAAACTCTACCTTTCCCTTTCTTTGTAATTAAATTATACTTCAATCTTTACGCAAACAGAACTAATTTCTCTAAAATGTTCAGGAATTTTGTTGGGTTGATGTCACAATTATTTATTGTTTTGATTTTTTTATCTGAAACTCTTATGTTTATGTGTTTGTGTATATATATGTGTGTGTGTGTGTGTGTGTGTGTGTGTTAGTCTCGCGAATCTTTTTGTCACAAAAACCACATCCGAATTGAATTTCATAATTGCTGGCGAACTAAACGTTGTCATGGTGATTTGTACAGCGGAAGTAGTTGCACCGGAAAATGGTATGAATACTCTCCCGTTGTTACTACCGAATCCATTTTGCTCACTCTACCGACAAAGCCGGCAATAAAGAGATAATTTGCAATTATGGTAAGAGATTTTGTAATCGTTTTCATCCTATGCAGCTTTTATGCTTACAGATGCTGTTATTAATTTAATTCGAATGTTTTATCATCGTATTGCAAAAATACATTCGTTTTATAGTATACTATCGTGAAATAAATAGATTTCCACTCGTATTCTGCATTGTCATCTAGAAGCTTCGTTGTAGACAAAATTAGATTTCGTGTAACATGTGCTTCTCCTAGTATCTTTTTTTTAATGTACGAAAATCAGTTGTAGACAGGGAAACCTTTTATGGGAATTCCATCCCGTGTTAAATTTTTTATTAAAAGTATTGCATTAAAACATTCTAAATAGCTTAAGAAATGAAAGATGTTAATAATATTTTATATATTACTCGAACAATAAATGGGTTGTCACATGGATTCTGGTAATTTCTATTGTATAATTCATTGCAATGTATTTAATAATAATCGTGCGAATTTTGCACTGAATTTCCAACTTCCTTTATTTAGTTTTAGGTAGAGATATAATCAGTGATAGATTTTAAAATATTATATATGGACTTTATTGAAAAATGGCTTTTTTTTTCTTTCTTTATCCCTACTTTCAACCCCAGTTTTTAAATCTCATCTCCATAAATGGTTTCTCTATCCTTTTTGTGATTTATTTCAACTTGAATATTCTTTATTTTTTATTTTTACTAATCCTGCAGATGTATTTTTAATAGGATTTAATGAATCATTTTATCTTTTATATAGATTTTATTCATAAATTAATCTTTTCTTTCTTTTGTCTACTTCAGTCTTAAGCAATAGAAACGAAATAAATTATGATATCCGTTTAGAAATACTGTAGATATTTAGTTATTTACCAGAAAAATATAACTATTTCTAATTACTTTCTTAATTGTCACTTTCATTTAAATATTAAGCTCCAACAATTTTTTAATATTTTGCCTTTTACAAATCCACATCAGACATGATGACTAATTGCTTATGGAGAATAATTAACCGTATATATTTTTATGAATCCTGATGGTTTTAAGAGGCCAAGACAGTCAATAATAATTTGTATGTTGTAATTTTGTTTTGAAATTGTATTTGAAAATGTACTTTAACTGTGTCATTGGAGCCGTCATCTATCGCTGTTTAGAAAAAGATAAAACCTACTGCAGTGTTACGGTGCCCAACGCTAGTATATATTTAATATATTCTTCAAAGATAATCTATATTCGTAAGTTTTCCAGGGGGTTTAGTGTTGATTCATCTTTACAAGATGTGCGAGCTTATCTTGATTAAAGAAATCCTCTTTCTAACGAGGCTAAGAGCTGTATATTCGACTGTGCCCCCGCCTTAATTTGAGGCCTTGTTAGTGTTGCATGGGTATTTTGATTTGCCATGTAACCCATTCCTTGAAAATATTTTTTCCCGAAATATTCCCTTACTATATCAAATAAAATATGGTTTACAATTTTTATTCCATCTTCCTGGAATATGTAGCAGACAATGCAGTCAAGTTTTACTAATTGACCGAATGGTAATCCAGCTAGTCGTAAATACGAGAATATTGTTGGAATGTGAAATTTTTTAATTGTATTAGGGTAAATCGTCTTGTTAAATCAACGTGCTGTTGAATATAAATTCTCTATTTCGAACCCCATCCAACTTCACATTTCATATTTATTTTTATTTAAATTAGTCACTGCAGTTTACTTTTAAAATCCTGTTGCTAGAAATACTGGTAATTTTTCAGATTAACACCCGCACGATTTTCACTAGGGTTTTAGGGTTTAGTGTTAGGATTAGGGTTACGGTTAGGTAATCGTGCGGGTGTTAATCTGAAAAATTACCGAAATACTAACTTCGGATATCAAGTTTGGGGTATCTTGCATCTCTGGCAGAATCGGTGGAGCATTGGGGAAAATGCTTAGCAGAATCTCTTGCTGTTCTTTACGATCCGGCTTCAAATGCCGCCACAGTCAACTTTCCCTTTCATTCTCTCATCTTTGGCAATCTTGGATGTAACTAGTGGATGAAGTCATAGCATAAGGCCCCTCCCCATCTAATCACTCTTGTGATTGTGTAGAATATCTCCTGTTTAACTTGTGTTCTGTTGAGTTGTATCTGTTGTTGGTGTTCCTTAAATTCTGAGTTCAATTATTCATCAGTCGTGGGTGGATAAAGCAACACTACTCTTTCACTTGTTTCAGTCATTTGACTGCGGCCATGCTGGAGCACCACCTTTAGTCTTTTTACTCTTTTACTTGTTTCAGTCATTTGACTGCGGCCATGTTGGAGCACCGCCTTTAGTCGAGCAAATCGACCCCCAGGACTTATTCTTTATAAGCCTAGTACTTATTCTATCGGTCTCTTTTTGCCGAACCGCTAAGTTACGGGGACGTAAACACACCACCATCGGTTGTCAAGCGATGTTGGGGGGGGGGCACAAACACAGGCACACAAACATATACACACACATGCATACATATACATACATACATACATATATACGACGGGATTCTTTCAGTTTCTGTCTACCAAATCCACTCACAAGGCTTTGGTCGGCCCGAGGCTATAGTAGAAGACACTTGCCCAAGGTGCCACACAGTGGGAATGGACCCGGAACCGTGTGGTTGGTAAGCAAGCTACTTACCACGCAGCCACTTCAAATTCTATGGTCAATTAAATTGAATATTTCCTTCCCCAAAATTTCTACCTGTGTACATCTGTAAGAAATCCTTAATCGAATAGCCAGTGTAGTGCTAATAACCTGATCTTTCAATGTCTGCTGCTCTTGCTATTATTTGTATAATGGAAATCACTTTACTGTCGTTACAGTTTTTATTGTCCATTAATACACAATGGTAATACATTGGAGTATTGAAAATTGTCATATTTCAGAATAATATTCATTTGATATATACATTTAGAATATATAAGGTCATTTGGTAAAATGGTTTAATGCAGGGGCGGGGAAACCCACAATCGTAATTGCTCCTGCAAGCCCATTTTATTGTGCTCGCAGGCTGGTATACTTGTATGTACAAAATATAGTAAATTTTTCAATTATAAAATTTATACAATATTCCTGTGCTTATTTTCGAGATAGGTCACGTTTCTACGACTTAAAACAGTTAGACTCGAACAGAAAATCGTCCGGTAATTGCCATTTGAAAGGGAAATTTTGCTTTCGCTATAAAACACATATTGCTATGTTTGTACTACCCCCTTGAGACCCAACTACACTTTAGCTGAAAAATATAGAATACCGCATAAGTAATATAAACGTCCTAAATTCAGTGGCAGCGTAAATGAAGATATTACACGTTAATTTAATGTTAAACATATCTTTATTAATGTATATCGAATTATACATAGATATATACAGGATTTACACAGATATTAGAGTTAGAACTTGTGATCTGCCAGAGGACCTTTCTCTTTGGAAATTTTTGCCCGCTGCACTAAAAAGCTTCCCCACTCTTGGTTTAATGTAATGACTGTATTTTGCCTGATCAATTTCCAGGTATGTTAAAATGGATGAAATAAGTAAGGAATAGGTTTCCTAGTGAAGTCACTGAAAATAGATATGCTAGTGATGTAATTATGCTTAATTAATATTTGAGTATTGAGATTTTTTTAATATATTTTGTCAAGTTGATGTTACAATCTCTTGTAATTTTATGAATGACATTAATGAACTTTTGACTTCTATTTTAAGCTTAGCTTCTATGCTTCTTTGAAATCATATTCAGTTGTATCATCTGTTTCTTTCAGCAAACTCCAATCATTTTATTAAAAGAGGGCACAGATTCCTCTCAAGGAAAGCCCCAAATCCTTAGTAACATCATGGCCTGTCAAGTTGTGGCAGATGCTGTTCGTACCACTCTTGGTCCTCGAGGAATGGATAAACTAATTGTGGATGCTCAAGGTAAGGTTTCTCATGCTTTATTGTAAAAAAGAAAAATTACTTTATTTGCAAGTTAAAGTGGCTGCATGATTAGGGAGTTCATTTTGTAACCATCTGGTTATGGCTTGATCCCACTATATAGCATCTCTGGTACATGTCTTCTATCAAAAATGAAGTAGCCCTAAATATGGTTCCCTAAAGCGATGGGAACTTTTATTTATTTTGTCATTTTCAGTTAACCCTTTAACTTATACATCACTCAGTCAAAAATAATTCCTTTTATTCACATTGCTTTGAATTAATCATGGATTATCTCATAGCTTTGAGATTTTGATGATGTGATTGTTTATCTTTAGGATGACATTGTAGGGAAGGTGTGAGAGACAGGATCTGGTTGGTTTGAACATAAAACGGGTTGAATATTTTGGCTGGATATGAATGTTTTAAATGCTAAATGGTTAAACAAGTTTTCTGCTTTTTAATTAAGGCACCTTATTTCTTCATATCCAGACTATTTTATTACAAAAGCTGTGTAGAAAAACATAAAGATCCTGACATTAATATTATTACCAGTTTGAATATGTTAAAAGCATGTTCAGACATTTAGCATATTTGAGCTGGGAAATATGGTAGTTGGCTCTACAAATTAAAAGGGATGGAGGTAGGGTTGTATTCTTTATACTTATCATTGCTTAGTGCTCTCACCCCATAATTTAATTATCTGATATTAATCTCGGGATTTAATGTTTTATACCTGATGAGGGAGTGTGCACCAGGGCAATGGTAAGTCTTTGAAACCAAGAGTGTGACCGTAATTTGACCCTCAGTAGGAATGCTTTACTTTTGGAGTGGTCTTAATGTGACATTTTGTAAATTAAGATTATGGATTTTGGAATAATTTTTGTGTAGTAGCATGAATTACATTTCCCATCTCATAAAATTCAAGTGGTAACTCATTGCCTATTAGCAGAGTATATTGGGCAGGAAGATTGAGCAGTTTAATCTCATATAGAACAAATTAATTGTGCATTGATGGTTCACTTGTAGTTAGTGACTCTGCAATGAAAGGGACTTGGAAGTGCCACTATGAAAGGCTGCTAGATGTGGAGAACACATAGGAGAATTTGCCTAGTGTGAAACCATCTATCCAAATAGACAGTAACTTGATAGATAAAGCAATTATGGATATGAAGACAGGGAAAGCCTACCCATCAGGAATCATCACGGAGAAGCTTAAAATATCTGGCAGAGTGGGATATGGTCTAGCCACATCATCATCGTTTAATGTCGTTTTCCATGCTGGCATGTGTTGGACGGTTTAACTGAGGTCTGGAGAGCCAGTGGCTGCACCAGGCTCCAATCTGATCTGGCAATGCTTCTACAGATGGATGCTCTAACTAATGCCAACCAATCTGAGAGTGTAGTGGGTGCTTTTTATGTTTCACCAGCACAGGAGCCAGGCAGGCAGGCCTGGCATCAATCGCGTTCGGATAGTTCTTTTTACATGCCATCGGCACAGGAGCCAGTCATGGGTGCACTGGCATCAGCTCAAAAAGACTTAATCAGGTTATTTATAAGGGGATCATACCCAGTGACTGGTAAAATGAAAAACTAGTTTCCTACATATACCTGAAGTCTCTGTATTCAGTTGACTGTCTTTTAAATGTATTGTCTATTAACACATCAGTAGCTGCTACTAGCTGTTTCTAAGACAACACTATTTTCATAGGAAGGTTGGCTATTATTTCTACTCTTAGCTGCCATAATTTCACCCACTAACATCTATGTAATAGTTGATTATTTCAGTTATCCTTGAGAGGCTTGTTATCTAAAACATCCAGTTTGTTGTAACTGCAAGGATAATGCTTGCTTAATATTTAATTGCTCTGCTTTTGCCCAGACTTTGTCTAACCAACCACAGTTTCACATCTACTCCTTCGTCCATCTATTATTTCAATGGGTAGTAATTTTTGCATGAAGATTAGTCTCTATGTAAGGATTTCATGCTGCTTTTGCAACAGGCCAAAGTCTAGAGAAGTTTTATGCCTAGTTGTTTTTATAGTTACTATCTTTTTGCACCCCTGTTTTTGTCAGTTTTGTTTGATGGTTCTTCAAATGTTATGACATTTCATCATTATCACTTTGACCACATATCTGTGAAACTGTGCAGTTCTTTTCTTTATGCTCATTCCTAGGTTGTGCCTCTTTATGGGAAGTTAGCACCAAGTTGAAGATCTGGCAAACTCATTGCTTTATTCTCCTGTTTCTGCCAAGCATTTTGTCTCATATTATTATCTTTTAGACTTATACTCCATACTTTATTGATTGTGAATCTATAAGTCTTACAATTGTTAAGATTTTACTTTGATGCTTTTTCATTTCCCTTTTCAATGCTTTCTCAGTTGATAGTGGTCCTTTTTTCAGTTGATAGTGGTGCACTGTTGCTCAACTTTATGATTGCCATCCTTTATTTACATATTCTGCAATATGTAGCTTATAACTAATTATGTGTATCTGTCTTTTCTGTTTGATTGACCTTGTGCAATGTAGTTCAGTGGTTCCATATAAATTGTTAAAATTTATGTGCAATAAATTTGCTATACATAAAATATTTTGACAATTTTTTTTATATAATTCCTATTAATATTTAAGTATAAATATAATTGGATTTTTTTAAACATCAAATGGTTATGAGAGTCCACCAAATGTAAAGTAAGAATCAAAAAAGTCCATAGGTGAAAATTGATTGAGAATCACTGTTGTAGATGATTGCCTTAACAGTTGGTGTAAACCGTTAATGCTGAGTGAGAAAAACAAATGACTTTGTAAACTTCTTTTTTTGCTACTATCACTACATTTACAAAATTAAAGTCAATATCATCATTGTTGTTTAACATCCGCTTTCCATGCTAGCATGGGTTGGACGATTTGACTGAGGACTGGTGAAACCGGATGGCAACACCAGGCTCCAATCTGATTTGGCAGAGTTTCTACAGCTGGATGCCCTTCCTAACCGCCAACCACTCAGAGAGTGTAGTAGGTGCTTTTACGTGCCAGCAGCATCAAGGCCAGTCAGGCGGTACTGGCAACGGCCGTTAGCCATAATACTGGGATGTATTTATTACATGTGAATTGTAAATGTAGGCTTACATTCTGGGACAAGGGTTCTGATGAGGACTGGTCAGTCATCAAACTGCATTCTACAACCTGAGCATCTGCAATAACAAGCAAAGATGGCTTTGAGTTGGGTTTTTTTTTTTCTCTCCTCCAGAAATGAAACAGTCTTTATGAGCTGGGGAATATGGTAGTTGGTGCTACATATTTAAAAAAAGGGAGGTGGGTTGTAGTCTTTTAAATGACTCTTGAACCAAACTACAATAAATTGTCTGGAGAGCTATGAATGCTATTGTCAATGTTTAATGGTTTCTTGATTTTATTTTTAGGAAAAGCCACGATATCTAATGACGGTGCTACCATTGTAAAGTTATTGGACATTGTTCATCCTGCTGCTAAAATGTTGGTTGATATTGCTAAATCTCAAGATGCAGAGGTTTGTTCAGTATATTTCAATTAAATTTTTTAGCTTAGTTTCTTCATATGTAGTTACAGTTTCTCACTGTCTGCTCCTTTATATATTGAAATACCAAACCCATGAATTTTAAACTGTAATGAAATAAATTACTGAAAGTAATTGAGTGGCACCTCAATGAAACTAGATCATGATTAACGAGGTGAGCTGGCAGAAATGTTAGCATGCCAGGTGAAATGCTTAGCAGTATTTTATCTGCCGTTAGTTCTGAGTTCAAATTCTGCCGAAGTTGACTTTGCCTTTCATCCTTTCGGGGTCGATAAATTAAGTACCAGTTACACACTGGGGTCGATGTAATCGACTTAACCCCTTTGTCCTTGTTTGTCCCATTTATCTTTAGCCCCTTGTGGGCAATAAAGAAATAAGAAACTAGATCATGATTTAACGCTATTACATATTACTTATATTTCAACTCTGTCTTATACAATTACTAAAAATACAAGATTTTAAAACGGTAATATTATCTTTTGTGCTTTAAACCTTTAATTAAACAGAATTTTTTTAAAAATTTTAATTCAAGTGATAAACAAAACCCTGTGATATTTATCTGTCTGCTAATAACAATAATATACTTAGATGTGCTTTTGCTGAAAAAACAGATGGCTTTAAGCAAAGATACTTCTTTTTAGCATTAATTAGTTAGCCCTTATTTGAATTAATCATGGTAATTATCTTTTTATCTTCAGGTTGGTGATGGCACTACCAGTGTTGTTCTTTTGACTGCAGAATTCCTTAAACAAGCAAAACCATTCATTGAAGATGGAGTTCATCCACGTATAATCATTGGCGCTTTTAAGAAAGCTGCTAATATGGTGAGTGTAGTTTTTCCATCGTCTTACTTGGCTTGCATTTAGACAGGTCTTGTTTATCATTTGAAAACGAATTAAAGGTTTTAAACTAGGCTGATTTAATTGTGGTAAATGCCTGTTTCATGTCTGACAGTTTATGGTATTTTATATATAGTTTCTCTCTAACATTGCAGAAAATTGATCTGATTAACTTCATATACTCTCTCTTTTACTTGTTTTAGTCATTTGACTGCGGCCATGCTAGAGCACTGCCTTTAGTCGAGCAAATCGACCCTGGGACGTAAACACACCAGCATCGGTTGTCAAGCAATGTTGGGGGAGACAAACATACACACACACACACACACACACACATATATATATATATATATATATATATATATATATCAGACTGTATGACGCATGCGTACGAACAACCATGCTACATGGCAGTGAAACATGGGCTGTAACTGCTGAGGACATACGTAAGCTCGCAAGGAATGAAGCCAGTATGCTCCGTTGGATGTGTAATGTCAATGTGAATACCCGTCAGAGTGTAAGTATCTTGAGAGAAAAGCTGAACATTAGAAGCATCAGTTGTGGCGTGCAAGAGAGACGATTGCGCTGGTATGGACATGTGGTGAGAATGGAGGAGGATAGCTGCGTGAAAAAGTGCCACACCCTAACAGTTGAGGGAACCCGTGGAAGAGGTAGGCCCAGGAAGACCTGGGCTGAGGTGGTGAGGCAAGACCTTCGTACACTGGGCCTCACCGAGGCGATGACTACGGACCGAGACCTTTGGAAATGTGCTGTGCGTGAGAAGACCCGGCAAGCCAAGTAAGATCGTTGCCAGTGCCCCTGGACTGGTTCTTGTGCGGGTGGCACATGAGATGCACCATTTTGAGCGTGGCCGTTGCCAATACCGCCAGACTGGCTCCTGTAGGATTTTCGAGCGAGATCGTTGCCAGTGCCCCTGGACTGGCTTGTGCGGGTGGCACATAAAAGACACCATTTCGAGCGTGGCCGTTTTCGTGCGGGTGACACGTAAAAGCACCCACTACACTCTCTGAGTGGTTGGCGTTAGGAAGGGCATCCAGCTGTAGAAACTCTGCCAAATCAGACTGGAGCCTGGTGTTGCCATCCGGTTTCACCAGTCCTCAGTCAAATCGTCCAACCCATGCTAGCATGGAAAGCGGACGTTAAACGACGATGATGATGATGATGATATATATACGACGGGCTTCTTTCAGTTTCCGTCTACCAAATCCACTCACAAGGCTTTGGTCGGCCCGAGGCTATAGTAGAAGGCACTTTCCTAAGGTGCCACGCAGTTGGAACTGAACCCGGAACCATGTGGTTGGTAAGCAAGCTGCTTACCACACAGCTGCTCCTGTGAAAAAAAATTACTGAAAGTCATAAATTATGGACTCAGACATGGCATGATTGCATGCCATTAAAGTTTGCTTTGCAATTACCATATACACTCAAGTAATAGTCGAGCAGAGGTCCCCTAACTTTTTAGACCCTCAACCCCTTCATGGAGTCCTTGACAACTCAGCAACCCCCAAGAATGTACAAGAAAATAAATGATTATAATTAAGTAGATGTGCGGTTTCCAGGTATTTATCAGCCCTTTGAATTGTCCCATCAACCACTTTGAAGACCCTTGGTTTAAAGGGTCTTAACACCATTTGAAATAAATTTTTATCCTATAATGTACTGGTGGTAGAGTTTGTAGCATGTAAACTTGATCATTGAGTAGCTAAGGGAGGGCAAATAGAATTAATTTGGTGCTTAACAACATGATTTAAATAATCATAAATATAGTATTGGTTGAGAATATTGACATAGCTTTTATTAACTTTTTATTTTAGGCTGTTGCTAAATGTAAAGAAATTGCAATGAAAGTAAAAAAAGATGACCAAAAGTAAGAGTTTCAATTGTAATATGCCTACATTTTTTCATAAAATTTCTTTGAACTTGTTAGTGTTTGTTGTTGATACATATTTGGTGAAATATATATATATATATATATGTAAATCAGAGGATATGTTAACCTTGTGAAGAGATGGTTGCATACAAGAAAATACTGGTTCAATACCTAGCATTTTGGGGGAATGAAATTCCTTTAAAACAATAGGTATATATTAAGCATATAGTTTATATCCAGAGGTAAGAAAGAAAATGGAGATAAGGGAGTTTACAATTATTTATTAACAAATTGGTCATCATTCCTTACAGCCATTTCAACTAATACTTTATAATTTAATTACAGATTTGTACATCAAATTTGCATTTTTTTTATCCCTCTGATGAAACTACGCTCATGTCACATAAATGCAATTTTAATGTACAAATTTGTAATTAAATTATTGAGTGTTAATTGAAACAGGTGTGAGAGGTGAAGATGACTAATTTGTTAATAATAAATAATTGTTGACTTCCATATCTCCATTTTCTTTTTTTCTTTTAACATATATATATATATATATAAAAAGAGATTTTGTCATTGTAAAGTAATGAGAGTCTAAATATATAGTGTTAATGGGGTTTTGAGTTTGTATTTGTTATAATTCATTGGATGTACATTTTTACTCAATTACAGCCAAAAATTTGTGATGTGTCACTTGACCCTAATATGAGGGTCAGCTGAAAAGTTCATAGGCTGATCAAAATATTCTGATGGAATGTGTCCAGATGAGGTTTTTTTTTTTGTTCTGAAATAGTTCCTACTTACAGTCCGCACACCTTTTCCATTGGTGTTGCAGTGCTTGGATCACATTGGGGAAGAAGCTGTTGTCCTGTTAGTCAAAAAAAGCAAACAACAGCAGATATGGCATCATCTGCGATATTAGTTCCCAGCCAAGTGTCTTTTCATGCTGGATAACATGATAATCAGATGCAGTCAAATCAGGAGAAAAGCTGGTGGGTGGGGGATCTACTGGTTCAAAGTCACAGTCATGCACAGCAGCCATTGAACGCAAGGTTTTTTTGTACTGGAACATTGTCCTGATGAAACAAGATCCCATTCGTCTGTTTTCCTGGTCTTGAGATAGCCTTTCTTAACTGCTTCAGCAAGTTGGCATAGTACTTTCCTTTGATGTATGACTCTTGATGATAGTCAATAAGCACCTTTTGCATCCCAAGAAACAGGCCATCAGTTTCCCTGCTGATGAAACAAGCATGACTTAGTTTGGAGCAGGTGAGGAGAGGTGTTTCCACTGCATGGAATGTATCTTTGTCCCTGGCTTAAAGTGATGAACCTAACACTCATCCTGACTTAGGAAACTTTTAAGGAAGCCAACTGGATGTGCCTTAGACAATGTCAGATTTTCCCATGCTGTGATCAGTCTGGTGCACTTTTGATCAGGTGTCATTAGGTGTAGCACCCACCAAGCAGAATATTATCAACTCTCTTTACAGGATAAACCAATAGCACTAGATTTTTTATTTATAGTCAAAATTGCCTGTCTTCTATCTCCATGTAGTGAACATGATCAATGTTTCCCTCAGTGCTGGCAGTTGCAGGATGTCAAGACCTTGGGTCATCTTCATGACTCTTCCATTGCCTCCTAAATTCAGCTGCCCACTATACACTGTTGATAAAACTGGAGTGAAATTATACAATTGGTCAGAGTAGTATAGGACTCGTTATTGGAACTTAAACTTGTATGTAGTTTGTTTCACAAAGTAATGAATGACTATTTCTTGCTTGATGTTTCATCTATTTATATATATTTTTGCCTAGGGAATTACGCAATTTGTTGGAAAAATGTGCTGCCACTTCTCTTAGTTCCAAACTTGTTGCTCACCAGAAGGAATTCTTTGCTAAGATGGTTGTAGATGCTGTTATGTTGCTTGATGATTTACTACCTTTAAATATGATTGGCAAAAAGAAAGTGCCAGGAGGAGCACTTGAGGTAAATATTTATCTTTTCTAATTCGGCTATGTTGGAAATTTGATCTATTTGTTCCTTTGTTAAATAAACATTTGCACTTAACCTTTAAGGTGCTATTATCTTATGCCAGTATGTTATTGGTAAAGCCTAATTTCATTTATTGATTGGTCTCTTGATGCTCTTACATTCTTGGTAAATTAAATCTATGCCATGGTTTCAATTTCTAATTGAACCATTTCTCTTATTCTCTAATGTTAAGAAGTTAAAATATTGCTATTCACCACCACCCTTTCAATAAGCTTAATTTCAAATTTACTAAATAAGCTCATTATTAGAATGGTGCAGCAGTCTTGATGTTGTCTGTCTAATACTTCAAGAACACTTTGAAAAACTGAGAAATTGTAGGTTTAGGTTTATTGAAATTATGATGGGTGATTTCTGTTTTCCTAAATGAAAACCTACCAGAAAAGACTTTTAATGACAGTATTTAATTTGCTAATCCATCTCAGCTGACATAAATCTGCTTTAGTGAAAAATTTAATTACAAGACAACCTGTATTTGTACATAGTTTTGAAGATATTTTAAGTTATGTTTTGGTTGTTTTTTATAGGACTCTAAATTGTTTGCTGGAGTAGCATTTAAAAAAACCTTCAGTTATGCTGGGTTTGAAATGCAGCGGAAGAGTTATGAAAGTCCAAAGCTTGCTTTATTAAATATAGAACTTGAATTGAAAGCTGAAAAGGAAAATGCTGAAGTGAGAGTTGATAATGTAGAGGTAATTATGATTTTTATTGTTAATCTATCACACAGCTGTAGCTGTGGTTTTTGTGTTGAATTTTGGTACTTTTTTGTTTTGTATTCTGTGAAGTTTACTTATAACCAATGACCTGGTAGTTTTATATTATAAATTCCATGACTATACAAGATAATTGTCTAGTGTTTAGTAGTCATGATGTTCTCAGATGCTTTCTCAATGTAAATGACTATCCTGTTAGAAACAAGAGATTTCAAAGAAATGCAGACAGTCCAGTATCAAAATCAGGAAAATATAGTTGTTGTCATCATCATCATCGTTTAATGTCTGCTTTCCATGCTGGCATGGGTTATATGAATTTGAATGAAATTTGCTGATACAGTGATTGTTGGTGTTCATTGTGAAAATTTGACGACCTGTGTTTTCACATACAGTCACCAGATATTGATATTTGGACATTCTTTCCTAATTAAATCATTAACAGATCGTATCAGTGAGTTTTAACTTACCACTTGCAGCATTAACTGTTGTTGTGCTTGAAAGTCAAAAGAAGAAGAAAGATTTGGAGAAATTTTCTTGATAAAAGGCAAAAAGTATACACACATGGTACAAAGGGGATGTTTTTCCTAAAATGGAGTTAAAACTTTCTCATACAAAAGAACGTTTAGTTTCAGGTTTTTATTCGCAAACGGCACTATTTGAATTATAGTTCAGGATTTAGAGACATGCAGATTTATCTGTGATATAGGACTTTTGAGGTACAATGTTACAGCAATGTCTTCAGCTAAGTCATCTAACAGAACTGTTTTTGTGTGTGCATGCATGATTGCACAAATTTTTCCTTTACTTTTCATTAGCATAAAAATATGTAAATAAGTAATTAAGAAACATCATCATCATCATCATCATCGTTTAACGTCCGCTTTCCATGCTAGCATGGGTTGGACGATTTGACTGAGGACTGGTGAAACCGGATGGCAACACCAGGCTCCAGTCTGATTTGGCAGAGTTTCTACAGCTGGATGCCCTTCCTAACGCCAACCACTCAGAGAGTGTAGTGGGTGCTTTTACGTGTCACCCGCACGAAAACGGCCACGCTCGAAATGGTGTCTTTTATGTGCCACCCGCACAAGCCAGTCCAGGGGCACTGGCAACGATCTCGCTCGAAAATCCTACAGGAGCCAGTCAGGCGGTACTGGCAACGGCCACGCTCAAAATGGTGCATCTCATGTGCCACCCGCACAAGAACCAGTCCAGGGGCACTGGCAACGATCTTACTTGGCTTGCCGGGTCTTCTCACGCACAGCCCATTTCCAAAGGTCTCGGTCCGTAGTCATCGCCTCGGTGAGGCCCAATGTACGAAGGTCTTGCCTCACCACCTCAGCCCAGGTCTTCCTGGGCCTACCTCTTCCACGGGTTCCCTCAACTGTTAGGGTGTGGCACTTTTTCACGCAGCTATCCTCCTCCATTCTCACCACATGTCCATACCAGCGCAATCGTCTCTCTTGCACGCCACAACTGATGCTTCTAATGTTCAGCTTTTCTCTCAAGATACTTACACTCTGACGGGTATTCACATTGACATTACACATCCAACGGAGCATACTGGCTTCATTCCTTGTGAGCTTACGTATGTCCTCAGCAGTTACAGCCCATGTTTCACTGCCATGTAGCATGGTTGTTCGTACGCATGCGTCATACAGTCTGCCTTTTACTCTGAGTGAGAGTCCCTTTGTCGCCAGCAGGGGTAAGAGCTCTCTAAACTTTGCCCAGGCTATTCTTATTCTAGCAGCTACACTTTCAGCGCACCCACCCCCACTACTAACTTGGTCGCCCAGATAGCGGAAGCTATCGACTACCTCTAGTTTTTCACCCTGGAATGAGATAGAAGTTGTTTCCTGTTTGTTTGCAGTCTTTATTGCACCTGAACATCTGCCACAAACAAAAACTAACTTGCTAGTTAACCTGCCTTTGATGTTGCTGCACCTCTTATGTGTCCATAGCTTGCACCGGGTACATCTTATAGAGTTACTACCTACTCCTTTTCTACATACTGAGCAGGGCCATCTACCTGAAGGGGTTTGTGTTTTATCTACCTTCCTACTTATTAGGATTTTGGTTTTAGCTAGGTTGACTCTAAGGCCCTTCAATTCTAGACCTTGCTTCCACACCTGAAACTTCTCCTCTAGTTCTGATAGTGACTCCGCAATTAGGGCAAGGTCATCAGCATAGAGGAGCTCCCAGGGGCAACCTGTCTTGAACTCCTCTGTGATTGCCTGGAGGACTATGGTAAATAATAGGGGGCTGAGGACGGAACCTTGGTGGACCCCTACCTCTACCCGGAATTCATTGCTGTACTCATTTCCAACCCTCACCTTACTGGCAGCATCTCTGTACATGGCTCGCACAGCTCTCACTAACCATTCTTCTATCCCAAGTTTCCTCATTGACCACCAGATAAGGGATCGGGGGACCCTGTCAAAGGCTTTCTCCATGTCAACGAAAGCCAGGTACAGAGGTTTATCCTTAGCTAGGTATTTCTCTTGCAACTGTCTCACTAGAAATAAGGCATCAGTAGTGCTTTTACCTGGCACGAACCCAAACTGCATCTCATCTAAATTGATTCGCTCCCTAGTTAGTTGGGCTATGACCCTCTCTGTAACTTTCATAACCTGATCTAACAGCTTGATGCCTCTGTAATTATTTGTATCTAAAGCGTCCCCTTTACCTTTGTAGCAGTTGACTATGATGCTGCTACACCAGTCATAGGGTATGACTCCTTCGTGTATCACCTGGTTCGTAATACGGGTGACTAGGCTATAGCCAACACTGCCAGATATTTTGAGCATCTCTGCAGTGATTCCTGATGGGCCGGGGGCTTTCCCAGTCTTCATACTCTTAATTGCTTTATCTACCCTGGTACTATCAACTCGGATAGCTGGTCCCTCTATTGGGTCGACATAAGGCAGGCTCTCTTTCTCCCATTCATTCTCTTTATTAAGCAATCTATCGTAGTGGCATCTCCAGACCTCTTTCTTTGCATCCTCATTTAATGCAAGCGTACCATCATCCATGCGAACACATTTCTCTCCTACAACATCACTATTCTCTCTCCTACACTGTCTTGCAACACGAAATACCTCGAGTCTTTGGTCCTCACGGCGCAGAACATTGGCAAATCTTTCCTTATCTGCTTCCCCTCTGGCTAAATAAACCTGTCGCCTAGCCTCCCTTCTGGCACATTGGTACAATTCCCTGCTACCACCGTTCTTCCAGTCCTTCCAAGCTTGTTTCTTTTGTCTAATAGCCCTGTCTACCTCCTTGTTCCACCACCACGTTACTCTGGGTTGGGAGGGGACCTTACACCACCCACAAATCTGGTCGGTGGCTTTCAACAGGTTGTCCCGCAGAAATCTCCAATTGTCTTCCACGTTGTATGATGCTATATCCCCTTCTATTTCGTTAAATGCTTCAAGTAACTTGTCTCTAAGTCTCTGTCCGTTTGCAGGGTCTTTAAGCTTCCACACCCTTCTTCTCCAAGCCTGTCTAATTCTGGGCACCCATTTTGCCTTAATCCCAAAGTCGCTAACTACTAATCTATGTTGTGGGGTACATTCTTCGCCAGGGTAGGTTTTGGCATTTATAAGCCGCCCTCTTTCCCTATTTCTGGCGAGGATGTAGTCGATTTGGCTAGAGTGTCTGCCGGAGCGGTAGGTGACTAGGTGACTGGCAGGTTTCCTGAAGTTGGTATTGCAGACCATAAGATTGGTTGCATCACAGAACTCCAGCAGTCTGGTTCCCTCCTCGTTGCGGGAACCGAAGCCATAGCCTCCATGTATGCCATGGAAGCCCCCAGCACGACGTCCGACATGACCGTTGAAGTCTCCAGCCACAAAGAGAAGGTCCCTGTCACTCGTCGACGAGGTAGTTTGCAAGAGGGTGTCATAGAATTGGTCTTTCAGACCATCTGGTAGCCCAGGTTGAGGTGCATAGGCTGAGATGACAGTAGCTAATCTATGATGAAGCACTAGTCTGATCTTAAGTACTCTGTCACTTACTCTAACGACCTCGATTACCTTATCCACCCATTTCTCCGCTAGAAGTATTCCTATGCCCCCGACCCCGTCAGTGTTCCCTGCCCAGAAAATCTTGTACCTGTGTTCTTTGCCTGTGAGGAACCTTGCAGAACCTCCTCTCCATCTTACTTCCTGGATGCAGCACATATCTACGCATCTCCGTTCAAGCATCTCAACAATTTCACCAGATCTACCTTTCAGCGTACCGACGTTGAGAGTGCCAATCCTAACAGTATGGGTGTTGGGGGTGTGGGCCTGTAGCCTGGGAAGGGGAAAAGCAGTGTCGTGTACCTGAAAAGAAAACATGCACGTGTTATTTAAATTGATTCTAGATTTACCATTTATTACAATCTGTTAATACTTAAAGTCAATTTGATATGTAATATTGAATTTAAGAATTTTTTCCCTTACAGGAATATCAGTCTATTGTGGATGCAGAATGGTCTATTCTCTACGATAAATTGGAAGCTATCCATAAAAGTGGAGCCAATGTAGTTTTGTCTAAATTACCAATTGGAGATGTAGCAACACAATATTTTGCTGATAGGTATGTCTTTCTATAAACATAAATATTAACCGTTTAGCATTCAGATTACTCTGTTAAATGTAATGTTTATTTACTCGCGTAGTTTTGAATGAATTGTGCATTATCCAATAGCAGCAAGATTATGATACATGATTGTTTATTTTTTAAATGGCATTGTAAAGTAGGAAAGGCTAGAGTATTGTGGCATCATATGGATAGTTTAAATGCTAAAGGGTTGATGTGATGCTGTGTTTATATTATGATGGAGTTCCTATGTGTATGTTTGTATGTATAGGATTTTATAACAGCTTACTAATTCTTTGGTTGTGAAGAATTATTTCCTAAACTCATCTGTTTTGCTTATGACTCTTCCAAATATATGATGTCTTTGATTTAATATGTGTGTACCAATTATTGAGCGATTATATTCAGCTAAATACTACTTCATTGGTTGAACAAATAAACAAACTTGTAAGACTATAATCATTCTTTTCTGCTATAAAATATAATGTGTGAAGGTTTAATATATAAGAAAGGATGTATACAGCTTGAGAGAAAGTGATTAAGACAAAATATTTAGTGTATTTGTAAACCTTTGACTGGAATGAAAAATAATGAATTGTGTGATGGGAGTTTATGTAATACAGTTTAGTGGAGAAATTGTTGTTGGTATATGTGTAGTTTTAAAGGTTGTGACAGTAGTGAAAAGAATACATAGCACAGTGTTGAGTCGATTTAATATGGAAGTATTTCTTCTTTCTGTCATCTGACAATACCACTTTTATTTTTTTCAGAGATATGTTTTGTGCTGGCCGTGTAGTTGAGGATGATCTTCATCGAACCATGAAAGCTTGTGGTGGTGCCATCTTAACATCAGTTCAAAATATGACTGAAAAAAATCTTGGAAAATGCGAACATTTTGAAGAACAGCAAATTGGAGGAGACAGGTAACTGATTAACTTATTGTGTTTTATGCAGCCTTAACTCTATCCTCTAAAGAAATTCATATGTTTATGTATATAACAGGAATATGTTTTCTTTTCCTTTAATATTGCTACCAAACATGTTAGCAATTAAACTATCTCAAACATGTCGATCTGAAGACACAACACCTCCCACAAAAAATGCTTGGCATTGGGAATCTATAAACTTGATTGGTTGAATCAGATATGAATTAACCCGTTTACTATAATGTTTCTAATTTATCTCACCCTTCTGCGTTTTAATTTAAATTCCAAAATACTTGTGAATTTGGACTGATTTCATAAAACTTTGATGTTTCAGTCACAACTTAGCCAAAAGTTCTTGCATAAATTTCACAATTTTGGTTATGATTGTTTGAATACATAAAGCAATTTGAAAACCATAGTTTTGTTTATAAGATGGCTCCTTAAATATAGTTCTATTCAACTGATTTGTCTTCGTTTTCTTTTTATTTACATTTTACATGGTGACTAGACTCCATTATTATATGATACACTTGAAGTGAAATGAGAAAATGGATGATTTTTTGAGTCATGTAAATGACAGCCCATCCCTTTTATTATTATTATTCTTTCTTTTTAATCCTCTGAAAATCTTTTACATTTTGTTACATATGATCATCATTTATATTCATAGTCGTTATTACTAATCTGAAGCTTATCTAATGTTTACAAATGGGTAAAGGTTATACTGAATAGATGTTTTGGGTAAATAAATCATCTGCATCACAATAATCAAATATATAATATATACGCTCAGCAAGGTTTTCAACATTCTTCATATTCTATTACTAGTTATCAGACATTGCATGGAAGTGTTTCTTGGTGATTTCACTTTAGAAATACTTGAAATATTGTTGTTCAACTGTAATTTGTTTTGATTGTAGTGTTGTTTAGTAAACTCTATTATAATACTAGTAATTGAATTGTCAAGATATATCTCTTACTTTGTTCGATATTATTTCCAAAAGGCTTATTTATCTGGAATACCACATAAAAGTCAACTGGATGTCTGCTATTGTCATACAGTGTTACATTTGTGGAATACTAAAACTATTGTATCAACAAGTTGAACTGTTCTAGTTTTACTTTGATACTATTTTGGTTTCATGAGAGTTGTTCTGTCAAATTTATTTAGTGGAACTTAGTACTTGAAACCAACATTGTCTCTGTACTAAGCTTTACTCCTCTACATTTGTAGAATATTTTGATACAACCATAAAACTAATAAAAATATTTATCTGATTCTTTATGACTGAGTTGGTATTTTATGATTAGATCTTATAAGGAGTCTGAATTTATGGGCAAGACATCATCAGAAAATGTAGTGCCCCATATGCATTCACTTATCTACTATATTAACTAGTTTAATTATTAAACAACGTTGGAAAACAATGCTATCAGTAAAGAATTTTAGGGATTTAGTCAATATCTTCCTTAACCCTTTCGTTACCATATTTCTAACCAAATTACACCCCTTATGTGTTTCAATTAATTTCTAACATAATCATAAATTTAGGATGGTTTCATTAAACAACTCTAACTTTTTTATTTATCAACATATTAATGTGATTTTTGGAAGATAAATTAACGAAAGGTTCTCAACCAATTCTATACCAAAATTTTTGTCACAAAGTGACTTTAATTACAGGTAAATTCAACAAAATATAAAATTATTTAAATTTTTGTTCAAACATCGCTATAGAAAATGGGTTATTAGCTAATATTCAATTGGGTATACAACAAAATATTATTATAGAAGAGTTGTGCACATTACTGGATTTATTACTGTCTCTTTTGCCAGTATAAAATTAAAATCCAAAGCAGTACCCAGTATTTGATTCACAAATCTTTTCCAAACTTTGATCCCCCATTTTGTGCGCTTTCCTAGCATATACTGTTGAAAACGCACTCGGCCTTTATAGCCCACCATATCCTTATCTATAAACTGTTTCATATGTGCTTTGAACACAGTCAATGAGGGGTCTTATTTTAAATAAGGGATCAAAGTCTGGTTTTCTACGTACTGGTGTACTGCTCGTGTCTCTTACATGTAGATATTGAGTCAATTTTAAAAACCGTATCCTTGTCATTATACTTGAGACATATTCGTCGCCAAAGGGTTCATCACTACTCCAGTAATTTGTTAATGCCCATAATAATATTTATGGCAAAATATGCTTTAATTTCATTCAAGTTTATGGGAAACTTCAAACTATCCTTTTTTACGCTTTGTTTACATTTAGCGTAACGGTTTGTTTCCGCCGTAATCAAAAAGCAAAAAGCAAAAAGAAATAGTCTAAAGCTTTACTCTCCTGGGTAAGACTGTGACTTGGTCCAGTTTCTTCAGAAAAATCACTGAAAGAAGGAGTTTTTAAATTTTCACTCCATTCAGGTACTAATTCATTCTCTTTATCGCTATCATCGGAGCTCTCGGATTCACTGCTTTCATTTTCGGAAAATGAAACCTCAGATTCATTATCAAATACCACGTGCTTTTTTTTTTTTTTCGGTTACAGAGTTAGATTTATCATGGTCTTCAACGGAAAATCCTTCGAATTCTGACTCGCTGCTTGACAGAATAAAATTCGTATCCATTTTTTTGTCAGGATTACAAATTTTTAAAACACAACAGGAACAAATTTGGAAAAAAATCTCCCAAAATTCACAAAAAAAAAAAAAAACATGTTGATCGTCGTACAAAACTATTGCTGAACTGTTTACACAAATAATCACGTGTTTTCACGAATGTACTAACGAGATTTGCTCAGATATTCTCATTTAAATATGAATAGGTGATTACGGGCGGTTTTGGGCGGCTTGGTCACATGAACCAAAATTTTTTTCGGGCGGCTTTGGGCGGTTTGGTAACGAAAGGGTTAAGCCTTTAGCATTCACATTACTCTATCAAGTGTAATGCTTATTCACATTGTTTTAAATTAATCATGCATTCAATATTTCAATGATGTGATTGTTTATTTTTTGAATGACATAGTAGGATAGGTATGAGAGGCCAGATCTGGTGGAATATTTGGGCTGGATATGGCCAGGTTGAATGCTAAAATGTTAAGCCAAAAGTTTTTACACAAAATGTAATTTTCCATCATAATTTTTAGTAGACTTTGTATTAATTGATATGAAATAGGTTAATTTACTAAATATTATCTTATTCTGTATTAAATATAACACTATGGATGGTGTTTCCTTTCTCAGTCTTTAGAATTATTTATTCATAATTAATTTGTTTTTGAAAATATTGAATGAATGCTTTGAGCTAATTAAAGTCTTATCTAACTGTATTTAATAAACCTTGTACCTTAACACAGTGTTATTGATTGACTAATAATTTTGTATATGTATCGTTATAGCTAACAATCTTCATTAATATCATTTGTTTTTTATAAAGTGTACCACAGTTTAAGACAACTGGATGCCTAATATTGTCATACAGTATTGCGTTTGTGGAATATTAAAACTAATCTGGTTCCACGAGAGTTGTTCTATCAAAATTAATATGGTAGAACTTGATAAATGAAACCTACATAATTCTATTAATGTTCTTACCCCCACTGCATTGGTATAATTCTTATCATCATCATCATTTAATGTCCGTTTGGACGGATTGATTGGGCTGGCACACAGGAAGGCTGCACCAGACTCCAGTCTGATTTGGCATAGTTTTCTGCGGTTGGATGCCCTTCCTAATGCTAACTGCTCCAAGAGTATAATGGGTGCAAAATGATATCAAACGGTCATTTTTACCTTTCATACCTCATACTTCTATTAAAATACATCTGTTTCAGTTAATTTGAAAATCAGTCTTTAGAATTTTTAAGGATTTAGTCAATATCTTCCTTAAGCCTTTAGTATTCACATTACTCTATCAAATGTAATGCTTATTCACGCATTCAGTATTTCAATGATGTGATTGTTTATTTTTTGAATGACATAGTAGGATAGGTATGAGAGGCCAGATCTGGTGGAATATTTGGGCTGGATATGGCCAGGTTGAATGCTAAAATGTTAAGCCAAAAGTTTTTACACAAAATATAATTTTCCATCATAATAATTTTTAGTAGACTTTGTATTAATTGATATGAAATAGGTTAATTTACTAAATATTATCTTATTCTGTATTAAATATAACACTATGGATGGTGTTTCCTTTCTCAGTCTTTAGAATTATTTATTCATAATTACCCATTTTGTTTTTGAAAATATTGAATGAATGCTTTGAGCTAATTAGTCTTATCTAACTGTATTTAATAAACCTTGTACCATAACACAGTGTTATTGATTGACTAATAATTTTGTATATGCATCATTATAGTTAACAATCTTCATTAATATCATGATTTGTTTTTTATAAAGTGTACCACAGTTTAAGACAACTGGATGCCTAATATTGTCATACAGTATTGCGTTTGTGGAATATTAAAACTAATCTGGTTCCACGAGAGTTGTTCTATCAAAATTAATATGGTAGAACTTGATAAATGTAAACCTACATAACTTCTGTTAATATTCTTACCCCACTGCATTGGTATAATTCTTATCATCATCATAATTTAATGTCTGTTTGGACGGATTGATTGGGCTGGCACACAGGAAGGCTGCACCAGACTCCAGTCTGATTTGACATGGTTTTCTGCGGTTGGATGCCCTTCCTAATGCCAGCTACTCCACGAGTGTAATGGGTGCTTTTACATGCCACTGGCATGGTTGCCATTTGTGTGACACTGGGGTACATTTATGTGCCACCAGAACGAATGTATATGTGATGAGATGAATATATGTTCTGTATCTAATATTTCATTTCCTGACCATCTCACTAATTTATCTCTTGTGTTGTTAAAATGATTGTGATCAATTATTTTAATCTTTCTAATTCATTGTATTGTCTGTCTTTATTTTTTAAAAATCCAAATGCTTTGCTCTAATCATTCTCGTTTAGTTGCAGTTTATCAAACATACACCTTGATTACCAGTTTTCTTTTACAGTCCATGAATCACAAAATATTGGGTTTCACTAGCGATTTTTGAATACATTGAATTACAAAAGTAATGTAGTAATACTGGAACATGAATTGTCATTGTTAGCTTCACTATTATCTCAGATATATCAGACATCAGAATTGGTTTATGACTAACAATTTACAAAACACATTTTTCTGAAATACCACATACAAGTCAACTGCATGTCTGCTATTGTCATACAGTGTTACATTTGTGGAATACTAAAACTTATAGTATCAACAAGTTGAACTGTTCTAGTTTTACTTTGATACTATTTTGGTTTCATGAGAGTTGTTCTGTCAAATCCATCTGGTAGAACTTAGTCTTTGGAACCAACATTATATCTCAATATATCAATTCTTTGGCAACATACTGTTTGTTGGTTGATTCTTTCAACTTGTAATTATGTGTATACTATGCTACAACAAAAAGAATATACTTATAAACTACAGCTTTCATTTGCAATGAAAGATGATATGGTGTCAGTGTATAGCAGGCTTTGCTTAACCCTTTAGCATTCAGATTTCTCCATCAAATGCAATGCTTGTTTATTCCCTTTATATGAATTAGTCATGCATTACTTTGTGGTTTTGAGATTTCGATGATATGGTTGTTTAGTTTTAGAAACATTCTCAAGTAAGCATGAGAGGCTGGATCTGGCCAGTTTGAAGATAATGCAGGTATATTTTTTTTGACCGGTTTAAATGCTTAAAGGGTTAATGGTTTGATTGGGTGCCTGTGTGCTTCCAGACACAACAGGCCAACTCAATCCAGCAGATCATTCAAAAGGTGACATTTTGTTAGTGAGCTGAACTCAGAGGGACGAGAGAAAAGGCTAACCTGGGTGGAATTTGCAAAACACAGAATTGGAACAAATATCAGAGGTGCATGCAGGACTGATTTGTAAGAAGGTTGTTTCCCCACCACTTGGTTCTGGGTTCATTCCCACTTGGAGCAAGTGTCTTCTACTCAAGCCAATGCCATGTGAGTGGATTTGTTTAATCCTTTAAGCATTCAGATTACTCTGTCAATTGTAATGCTTATTTGTTTACACTGTTTTCAATTTATCATGCATTATGTCAACGGTGTTATTGTATATTTTTACAGTGACATTGCAGGGTAGATGTGAAAAGCTGGATATGGCCAGTTTAAATGCTAAAGGGTTGAAAGATGATCGTTTTTATACAGTCATATGTAAAAATAGAGATTAGGCAACAGTTAAAGAGTATTTATAAACATGATCAATTTTTTTACTGTTGCTAAATGTCTAGTTGTATATAAAAGACATTTATAAATGCCAAAATTAATTTCGTTGCAATGTGTGTTGAATACATTCTTTAATTTGAATTGTTGCACAATATTTCCATTTTCAAGAGTTTTCACTTATTTTGCTATAATTAATTCCTGAAATTTTGCTATAATTAATTCCTGAAGGTGGTTAAAATTATTTTTCTCATTTTCCCTTCCTCTCTTATCAACAATTTTTTTTTTTTTTATTCTAAAATATAACTGGCTTCTAATAAGAGAAATCAGTCACACATTTCTTTAATGCTTTTAGTTATTACTTTTTCATTAAGAATCTTTAGTTGCTTGTTTCTCAAATGTAAGTTATAAATTGGTTAAATGTAAATCTCTCACTTTTCTGAAAGATTATGCTCAAGTGACTCTGTTTAGTAATAAATTTTGTGAGTTCAAAAGCAGGTTGTATCCTCAGTGAAGTAGTCCCACTGATAATTTTAAGAATTGACTATTAAGGTTAGTGATACTAATGTTTTTTTTTTTGTTGTACTTGATGTTAGGTATAACATTTTTACTGGATGTCCCCAAGCGAAAACCTGCACAATGATTTTGAGAGGTGGTGCTGAACAATTTATTGAAGAGACAGAAAGATCTCTCCATGATGCCATTATGATTGTGAGAAGGGCTTTGAAAAATGATGCTGTTGTCGCTGGTAAGATATTTTCAGATCTCATTTTCTCTATTTTGTTCTTATTATAACAGTGTCTTAAGCAATGTCTTCTGTTCTTAAAGTAAACTTAATAATATGAAACGTCTTGCTTGCATTTTTTTTTTATTAGGTATGTGCAGAGTTTCAATGTAATAAAACAGAAACTATTACATATCCTCCGTCACTAATTATTTGCAACTTGTTTAACTCGATTTATCTCCCCTTGAGATATCCATATCCATTTAAATCGGTGGTTCTTAACCATTCGATGTTTTAAAAAAAAATTCCATTATATTTCAATAATTGAAATCTTATTAGGAAATGTATAAAAACTATTGAAATCTTTTGTGTATTGTAGACGAATAACCAACTTATTGCACATAAATTTTAACACATTCTTATGGGACTTGCCAAGGGTCATGTGGACCCTGGTTAAAAACCACTCTTTTAGACAAAGCAGACTGAGTTGTTAAACCTGTCATATTTAC
>NC_142929.1:16520457-16557957 GCF_046866305.1 Octopus bimaculoides | reverse complement strand
AAATGAACTGAACACATAAGTTAATATATGCCTCTCAGTTAGCTATATTCTGTATTTACAGTCTATTAAATTATAAATCTATATGTGCATTTAGGTTTATACATTTTACTAGTACTCTTTTATCATATCTTTTAAGGTAAGTCTTTTTATTGCATACCTAAACTTGTATGGTTCTGTTACTGCAATGAGCATTCTCATATTGAAGGTCATCAGTTTCCTATTTATGTAATTTATTTCTAATTAGCCCATTGATAATTAAGATATAAATTTTGCTTCATCATGTTATTGTTCTCCCTGTTGAATCTACTGAGAGATCTTTCCTTGTGCTACCTTACCCATTGCTTTCTTTGCAATTCTTTGACAATGCTTATACCAACTGAAGAATATGGATAAATATGTTTAAAATAAAGTTCTGTCGATAACTTTTCTTATTTTTGACTCTTGTCTTCACTTTAAAGTATTTAGCTTGAATTATTTTTACCAATAGTATTTTGAATTGAATTTTTATTTTAGGACAGATGTTAATGTTTTATTCATTCTGAATAACTCGTATCTACTATGTTTCTCAGAGAAATGACATGTAACAGCAACCTTTCTCAATCACAGTTCCCAGGGCTGCTTGTGGCCCCCAATGGTCTTCTTTCTATAAATATAAATTTTTCTTTAATTGACTTGTGCGTTTAATTTCTTTGGTGCAGCTCCCTAAAAAAAATCCCGTGTTTGGATCTGGTTCTGATATTCTGTGTTTCCATTTTCATATGACTATTCCTTTGCCTTTATTAAATTCACTAAATCTACCTGAAACTGCCTACTAAAATCAAAATCTAACCTAAATTATTTCGGTTGACCAATACCAGTGTAATATGGCAGTATATAAAGTTAAGAATGTTATATTTGGAAAGAGGCATAATTGATTAAAATCTATAAACATTCACTTGTTGTTTGCTTACATTTCACTCTTTCCAAACTTAGTGAGGTTTATTTTTATTCCCCAAAATATTTTACTCAAACACCAATCTGTAACCTTCGAGTGTATATTGTTTCTTTTAAATGCTTCTTTTAACTGATATTTCTATGTAGAAATTAACTATTTTCTTAGTGTGTAGGACATAGAAAATCTTTGGAATCACTGATGTTGAGAGCATCACTGACATAAAATTCATAATAAACTGGTGAGTGTGTTTATTGGGTTTATTATCAATTTCAGATCAAAATTACATAATATTGCAAATCCAAACGCATTAACTGATTGGTACTATTTGCATACCTGTCTAATTAAAAACCTAATGGAATGATATTTCTTAAATAATAATACTTAAAAAAAAAAAAAAAAATCCAGTGTGATGCAAAGAGCAAACTTTTACATGTTTGATCTATTATAGACTGATTTTTTTTCTTTGTATAAAGGAAGATGGTATTGGATATTCCTTATTCAATTAAAACTTCTTGGTTTACTACACTGAGCGCATGGTACTGTAAATATTTCTTGTGTACACATTTTGAATGAAATCCAGAATGGTCTTAACTGGAATGCTTTTGATCATAGATTTGTTTAATCAGGGCTGTTCTAAGTCTAAACAATTCCAATTAAGCTTTCCTATCTATCATCATTATATTTTCCATGATTTCATGGCCGAACAAGTTTTCCAATGTAGTGTTTTTTATAGTCTGACGTTCTTCCAGTCGCCAGCTTTCATGGCTTGCAGTAACACAGTGTTAGTATCTCAGGCCAACATTGACAATATTAGACCAAAAAAAAAAAACGGCAGTATTTTACATCTCCCTAATGTTAAGAGAAGTTTCCTCTGAAACGAACGTCTGGACAGTCAAGTTGACAATGAGAAGCAAGCATGTGTGTGGTTTCTAAAGCCACTCAAACATCGGTGAAATTGCCTCAAATATTCCGTAGAAAGTGACACATCGGTCAATCTACTTCCTGATATACAAAAACATGGGGGATGGGGCATGGATCTATTCTGGGAGCAGAAGACATGATCATGGTGCCACAGCTCATGAGCTGAAATTAGATCAAATCAATCACTTGATCGACCAGATGTTGTTATACATCGCTGGTCACAATACATTTTGGATTATACCACCCTGCTGATTGGAAGGCTATTCGGTTGCAGGGTTATCCATATGTAAATGTACGTATGTATACGTGTAGATGGCTGGTAACTGACGAGAAGTTGGTGACCTGTATTTTCTATTCATCTGTGTGTTTAGTATATGTTTGTTTGTTTATTTACTACGTCTTTATATAAATATATATAAAATATATAGTTTTAGGGAAAATAACCAATTTTCAAGAACTCATCGATGAAAATCCACTATCACATATAGAAAATTTAATAATTAAAAGCACAATAAATGAGTATAATATAAAGTAAAGTAAATATCATTAGATAAATATAATAAATATAATATATGTCAGATTTTCCGTTTGTTTTTTTTATTTAATCCTGAATATATAAATACATATATTATTTGTCATTTGACTGCGGCTATGCTGGAGCGCCGCCGTTATTCGAGCAAATCAACCCAAGGACTTATTCTTTGTAAGTCTAATACTTATTCTATCGGATCCTTTTGATGAACCGCTACGTTACGGGAACATAAACACCAGCATCAGTTGTCAAGTGATGTTGGGAGACAAACAGACACGAATATATATATATATACGATGGGCTTCTTTCAGTTTCCGTCTACCAAATTCATTCACAAGGCTTTGGTCGGCCCGAGAATATAGTACGAAGTACTTGCCCAAGATGCCACGCAGTGGGACTGAACCCGGAACCATGTGGTTGGAAAGCAAGCTACTTACCACACAGCCACTCCTATCTATCTATAAATACACATACGAGTAAACACTCCAGTCTTGATCAAAACTGTCCGACGAGCAGAAACGTGATACTCGGAGTAACAGTTTTGTAATGTTTTTGCAGCTTTAATAAAATATATATTTGAAAGCTACATTGATTTCGAAGTTTAACACAAGGCCAGCAATTCTGAGGGAGATGTTAAGTCGATTACATAGGTCTCCAATACTCAACTGGTACTTAATTTATCGACTCTGAAAGGATGAAAGGCAATGTCGACCTGGCTGCATTTGAACCCGAAACGTAAAGTCGGGGGAAATGCTGTTGAGCATTTTTCTCGGCGCGGTAACGATTCTGCCAGCTCGCCTCGAATGATGTTTTGGTTTTCTCTTATTCATTCACTCACACGCACATGCGAGCGTACATATATATTATTGCGTAGTGACTGATAAGGACTGGGAGCGATATGATTGACTAAATTAGTCCATAACTGCTGTTCAATGACTGAGAAGAGCGTGTATATCTATCTATCTATCTATCTATCTACACAAAGACGACAGGCTTGTGCACAGTTTTTGTGTACCAAATTCCGCTCACACAGCATTGCTCAACCAGACTGAATGAAAATAGAAACTTGTTTAAAAGTGCTTCGTAGTGGAATCACGACCCACAACCAGGATTCTGAAGCAAAATGAACTTCATAACCTTCGTCCTAAAGAAATAACTAGCGTGGAATATTACTCAGACACCATTCGTCTTTTATCTTTTGCTTGTTTCAGGCGTGCGGCCATGCTGGAGCACTGTCCT
The DNA here is from genome assembly GCF_046866305.1 of Octopus bimaculoides. Taxonomy (NCBI): domain Eukaryota; kingdom Metazoa; phylum Mollusca; class Cephalopoda; order Octopoda; family Octopodidae; genus Octopus; species Octopus bimaculoides. The sequence goes on along the minus strand of NC_142929.1, from coordinate 16,554,331 downwards.
GAGAGTTTAGTCGAATTAACCCCCAGTGCTTATATATTTTTGTTTTAAAGTCTGGTACTTATTGTATCGATCTTTGGCCAAACTGCTATGTTACACGGACGTAAACGAACCAACACCGGTTGCCAAATGGTGGGTAGAGAGACGAAACACGCACACACAGATACGGTGTTGAAGCCTGATTGAATAAGAACCAGGCTTGGAAAAACAAAAACTGCTGGGATCGATTAATGCGACTAAAATTTCTTGAACGCAGTGCCCTAGCATGACAGCACTTTTGGGTGTGTTGTAGGCAATATATTTTTTGTGGGGCCTGGGGGGCGGCAAACGGAAGGGCCACCCTCCGGCGGCATACACTCTAGCTACACTTGTGTATGAACATGCCGCTTTTTTTTTTTTTTTTTGTACCAGGAACTATTCCGTTGTCCAATGTATCCTTTTCTATTTTTTTTAAATGGTAATATATGTTCTAAGTTCAAATTCCGCTGAAGTTAACTTTGCATTTCTTCCTTTTCGGGGTCGATAAAATAAGTACCAGTTGAGGGCTGGGGTCGATGTCATCGACTTACCTTCTTGCCCCCAAATTGTTGATCTTGTGCCAAATTTTGAAACCGATTTATAAAGATATTCACAAGGCGGAGAGCTGCAAATTGCTTAACAGCTTTTCGTCTGTCCTAACGTTTTGAGTTCAGATTCCCCCGAGGTCGACTTAGCCTTTCCTCTCTTTCGGGATCGATAAAGTAAGTACCAGTTGAGTACTGGGATCGATGTCATCCAATTACCCGCTCCCCGAAATAGCCGACCTTGTGTCAAAATTTGAAACCAGTATATAAATTTACAGAATATTTGTCTCAAGAAAGCATCTCGTATACGAGGGGTACTGAAAAGTTCCTGGCTTTAAGGGTGTCGCAAAAGGCCTGGTTTGAGACCCAACCATCTGAGTTCTTTAACAGAGCTTAGAACAAACTGAACGACCGCTGCAATAAGTGTGTGAATCTGAGAGGGGAATACGTTGAATCAAATGATTATATGCACAATAAAATAATAATATGCACAACCAGTTAAGTGACCATATAGAGATTCTAACCCTCTCTGGGCGGTTTGTAATATTCGTTGTGTGTGAGACATAGAAATATGAACGAATCACAATATTTTGCAAAAAAGAAAACCATTTCATTCTTTCTTTAACTAGAAATAGAAATAAAAGGATGAAGACGCTGTATTATCGTCCAAGGGGGACAACTCCCATATAACTTTGTATCTAGCATTTCAGAAATGCGAAATTACATTTCTTTAATACTGTAAATCCTTGAGTATAATAGGCAGGGGATTTTTAGGGGGCTGTACCTCTGAAAAACCTAAACCTTGTGTATAATACGCACCCCTTCTCTAACTTGAGTCGAGGTCTATATAAAGTCCTTGGTTTGTAAACGTATATACGGTAACGTCCTTTATTATTATTGTATATATAACATAATGCAAACGTGTAGCTTTTTTGTGCGCTTTGCAGAAAATAAAGAAATAACAGTAATAACGCCAGTGAAAAATAAATATTAAGTAAATTGCCTTTACATATTTATCACTTACAACATTTTGCTAAGAAAATATTTTTCATTTTTAACCTCGTATATAGTACGCACTAGAAATTTTGACCGTTAAATTTTGGGAAAAAAGTGCGGATTATACTCGAGGATTTACGGTATTTATAAGTGACATTTATAATATCCTTTCGGTTCTTCATGTTTTGAGTTCAAATGATCCCTAGGTCAAATTTGCCTTTTATTCTGCCGAGGTCAATAAAATAAAATAACGCTTCAAGTTCTGGAGTCGATGATATCGACTTAACAGCATCCATCAAATTTTAGGCTTTCTACGTGTATAAATACTAAACAAACTAACTTCCTTTTTTTTTTAGCCTCGAAGGTTCTTCTCTTCTTCAATTCCTCTACTTGTTTCAGACATTTGACTGCAGCCATGCTGGAGCACCGCCTTTAGTCGAACATATCAACCCCAAGACTTACTCTTTGTAAGTCTAGTACTTATTCTATCGGTTTGTTTTGCTGAACCACTAAGTTACGGAGTACGTTAACACACCAACATCGGCTGTCAAGCATTGGTAGTGAGGGAAACACAGACACAAATACATTTATATATATATATATAGATACAAATAATTACAGAGGCATCAAGCTGTTAGATCAGGTTATGAAAGTTACAGAGAGGGTCATAGCCCAACTAATTAGGGAGCGAATCAATTTAGATGAGATGCAGTTTGGGTTTGTGCCAGGTAAAAGCACTACTGATGCCTTATTTCTAGTGAGACAGTTGCAGGAGAAATACCTAGCTAAGGATAAACCTCTGTACCTGGCTTTCGTTGACATGGAGAAAGCCTTTGACAGGGTCCCCCGATCCCTTATCTGGTGGTCAATGAGGAAACTTGGGATAGAAGAATGGTTAGTGAGAGCTGTGCGAGCCATGTACAGAGATGCTGCCAGTAAGGTGAGGGTTGGAAATGAGTACAGCAATGAATTCCGGGTAGAGGTAGGGGTCCACCAAGGTTCCGTCCTCAGCGCCCTCTTATTTACCATAGTCCTCCAGGCAATCACAGAGGAGTTCAAGACAGGTTGCCCCTGGGAGCTCCTCTATGCTGATGACCTTGCCCTAATTGCGGAGTCACTATCAGAACTAGAGGAGAAGTTTCAGGTGTGGAAGCAAGGTCTAGAATTGAAGGGCCTTAGAGTCAACCTAGCTAAAACCAAAATCCTAATAAGTAGGAAGGTAGATAAAACACAAACCCGTTCAGGTAGATGGCCCTGCTCAGTATGTAGAAAAGGAGTAGGTAGTAACTCTATAAGATGTACCCGGTGCAAGCTATGGACACATAAGAGGTGCAGCAACATCAAAGGCAGGTTAACTAGCAAGTTAGTTTTTGTTTGTGGCAGATGTTCAGGTGCAATAAAGACTGTAAACAAACAGGAAACAACTTCTATCTCATTCCAGGGTGAAAAACTAGAGGTTGTCGATAGCTTCCGCTATCTGGGCGACCAAGTTAGTAGTGGGGGTGGGTGCGCTGAAAGTGTAGCTGCTAGAATAAGAATAGCCTGGGCAAAGTTTAGAGAGCTCTTACCCCTGCTGGCGACAAAGGGACTCTCACTCAGAGTAAAAGGCAGACTGTATGACGCATGCGTACGAACAACCATGCTACATGGCAGTGAAACATGGGCTGTAACTGCTGAGGACATACGTAAGCTCGCAAGGAATGAAGCCAGTATGCTCCGTTGGATGTGTAATGTCAATGTGAATACCCGTCAGAGTGTAAGTATCTTGAGAGAAAAGCTGAACATTAGAAGCATCAGTTGTGGCATGCAAGAGAGACGATTGCGCTGGTATGGACATGTGGTGAGAATGGAGGAGGATAGCTGCGTGAAAAAGTGCCACACCGTAACAGTTGAGGGAACCCGTGGAAGAGGTAGGCCCAGGAAGACCTGGGCTGAGGTGGTGAGGCAAGACCTTCGTACATTGGGCCTCACCGAGGCGATGACTACTGACCGAGACCTTTGGAAATGTGCTATGCGTGAGAAGACCCGGCAAGCCAAGTAAGATCGTTTCCAGTGCCCCTGGACTGGTTCTTGTGCGGGTGGCACATGAGATGCACCATTTTGAGCGTGGCCGTTGCCAGTACCGCCTGACTGGCTCCTGTAGGATTTTCGAGCGAGATCGTTGCCAGCGCCCCTGGACTGGCTTGTGCGAGTGGCACATAAAAGACACCATTTCGAGCGTGGCCGTTTTCGTGCGGGTAGAAACTCTGCCAAATCAGACTGGAGCCTGGTGTTGCCATCCGGTTTCACCAGTCCTCAGTCAAATCGTCCAACTCATGCTAGCATGGAAAGCGGACGTTAAACGATGATGATGATGATGATATATATATATATATATATATATATATATACATATATATATATATATATGTACGACGGGCTTCTTTCAGTTTTCGTCTACCAGATTCACTTACAAGGCTTTGGTCGGCCCGTGGCTATAGTAGAAGACACTTGCTCAAGGTGCCACGCAGTGGGACTGAACCCGAAACTATGTGGTTGGTAAGCAAGCTTCTTACCATACAGCCGCTCTCCCTCTCTCTTTTACTTGTTTCAGTCATTTGACTGCGGCAATCTTGGAGCACCGCCTTTAGTCGAGCAAATCGATCCCAGGACTTATTCGTGCAACATTTTTTTTTTTTTCGAACGTAGAATTGCCGACGGAACAGCAAAAATACTGTGTAAATTGCCCTTACAAAGCAGAAAAATTTGTCAACAGCCGTGGGATTCGAACCCACATCCCTCTTGACTCCGCTGGAGTGTTTTACCATGTAGCAAAAACTGCCTGCTGACAAATTCATTCGCAATTTTAGACGCTAAATAACCAATAGGACAACTACATGTATAAAGAAACATCATTTTTTTTTTTTTTTTTTTTTTTCATAAGCGCCTGTTTCTTGACAAATTTTTCCGCTTTGCAAGGGTAATTTACCAAATATTTCTTTTGTTTTTTTTTTTCTACTCTAGGCACAAGGCCCGAAATTTTGGGGGTAGGGTTGGAGGGGGCAGTCGATTAGATCTACCCTAGTATACAACTGGTACTTAATTTATCCACCCCGAAAGGATGAAAGGCAAAGTCGACCTTGGCGGAATTTGAACTCGGAACGTAAAGACAGACGAAATACCGCTAAGCGTTTCGTCCGGTGTGCTAACGTTTCTTATTTCTTTACTGCCCACAAGGGGCTAAACATAGAGGGGACAAACAAGGACAGACAAAGGGATTACGTCGATTACATCGATCCCCAGTGCGTAACTGGTACTTAATTTATCAACCCCGAAAGGATGAAAGGCAAAGTTGACTTCGGCGGAATTTGAACTCGGAACGTAAAGACAGACGAAATATCGCTTAGCATTTCGTCCAGCGTGCTAACGTGTCTGCCAGCTCGCTGCCTTATTTCTGCTGTTCTAATGGCAATTCTGCATTCAGGCTTTCTGTTTAGAATAACGAAATCAGCGTTGGAAAAAATCACTTTGCACTCGCTGTTCCATTTCTACGTTTTGAATATGTTGAATAAAATAATTAACTGATCTTCCAGTATTTTCATTTACCCAAACCCAGAAACTTTTGAGCATCCCCTCCTAGACGTATAATGTTTAAAAAATAACATAGAAGTATATCAGCAATGCAGAAAATCGTCCAGCAACAGTGTAGGTATTTCTGGATGATTTTCGTTTGCTACTTATATAGTTCAACGCCACTATGACAACAAACGTTATTTCTTTTTTCAGTATAAATTGAAAGTTAAATCAAAGGAGAGGAGTTACATCGTGATGAGATCTCCAAGCGGCTTCAATCTCCGATATCCAAGTGGCTATAAACTATCGGCCGAAGGGCACCCAAGAATAATGATCTGGATGCGACCCGGTCCCTTTAGAGGGTAAGAAGGTCCGAAACACTTGCCTGTGTGTGGGTTTCTTCTCTGAAGAACTTTTGCTGTTCAGCTCTCTTGAGAGTTTTTTTTACCATTATTTCAGTGGAATTTTAACATTATATGTTTATAAGAAATGCGGTATTTTATCAGGCTTTAGACGATGTGCGTGCTTTAAGTATGATACACAAAATGCAAAATATGAGTAGATTTTTTTTTCTTTTAGTTGGTGGGGTGGGTAGTTTAGGTTTCGGCAAATAGTTTTTAGAAGAAGCCTACCATTCTGCAATTTTTTTCATTCATTCTGCAAAAGATTAGCTGAAGCTCTAAGAACGTATTTGGAAGAACAAATTTTTCAGTAAACTTGGAGAGGAAGTCCTTTCCTTTCCTTTTAATTATTTTTTTCATATGTTATCTGTATAACAAATGCAGAATTGTTTTTAAGAAAACCATTAAAGTGCATTCAAAATATTCACGTTTATTATAGACATTTCCCCTTTCGAGATGTTCTCCGATTACCCCGTATCTCCACTTTAAACATCAACCGAACAGACGTTAGTAAAAGCCGCTCGCACGTATAATAAAAAGAGTCAGCTATTTTTGACAAGAAATAACTAACTAGAATTTACCTAATGAGTTTTCAAGCATAACAGATCGACGAAGAAATATCTTTCTCCAATGTTGATATGTGTTTTTACTTCTATATAATAATTGTATTAAATGAACTTACGATTCTATTACTTACTGTTCAAAGTAAATTGTTGTCAGTTTTACTGATTTGAAATTTAAGGAGTGCGTCTGTGGCTAATAACAACATTGATAGCCATATTTTATTTTGTACAATCTTAAGTTGTGGAAATAATTTGAATTAAATACTAGTTTGCTTGTTCTTGTTTTCGAAGATGACCAAGACTCCATCTCCTAAATATCAGTAGCACTTCCGAAAGTGCATCGGTAATGGAGGACGCAGCCACGCAGGCGACCGGAAAAATGCAACTGTCTCTGCTTACATTACACATTCCGTCCGCCCCAACAAGCGGGAAACAACAACTGTGATGGTATTTCGTTGTCGCAGACGATCGTGATATTTCTAAACGTCGCAACGAAAGGTCCGTTGTCTGTCTGTACTTCCGAAAAGTAAAAGTCCTGACTCGCACTGGACTAAAGTTATTTTATGGGAAGCCAGCACCACACGACCATACATACATACATACATAAATAAGAATATGGTTAAATTTCCAACAAACAGATACCAGTAAATGTAAATAGAACACAAATCCCAGGTAAACCTTATGCTTGATAGGTAAATCTAACAATCCTTTTGTAGAATTTTAAGAAATTCAATGTATTTATCAACAACAAATATTATGTACGAAGAAAATTATATCATTATTTTAGATCTCACATTAAAAATCCAACAACTGTTGGAAAATATTCTGAATTTCTTAAAATTCTACAAAAGGATTGTTGGATTTACCTGTCATACAGGTATAAACAGTAGCAGCACGACAACGTGAAGTATATTTGTCACTGCAAAAAAAGATATATGTATTTGCATTGGGAGCCCTTCGCATCGAAGATCGGTGATTGTCGTACGCTGACGGTAAATACCCAGAAACTCGAGTCCGTGCGTATCACATCAGATCGACGATGGGAAGGATGACTTCATTTTGCAAATACCGACAGGGCACAGAAAGTGTGTCAATAACCAGCTGGAGGAGATGTTCTCCTTGAGCTAAAAGCAACAGTAACATTCACCCTTAGGGTTTAGCCGCATTTAAGTGGCAAATATACTTCACGTTATATATATATATATATATATATATATATAATGGTAAAAATATCCCTTACAAGTTGAGAGATATGGAGAGTAAAAATAAAACGGAGATGCACGAGTCCTTTTACATTGCAGTTAGTTAATTCCAAAGTATATTATTACAATCAAATTGGATCAAAATACAATAATATGCATTAAAAAATAAGTTATCACAATCAAATTATTTCAAAGTTCATTATTGCATACTCCAAAATATCATATCATATCCAAAATTTATTACTACAATTAAATTATATATATTATGAATTCCAAAGTACATTTTTTATATTCATACCATTTCAAAATACATGGTTAAACACACCGAACTACATAATAATAATGATATATAATTAAAAATTTCAAAATGCATAATTACAAACCAGTTTCACTTTTTATAGGAGATAGTCATTGCGCTGTACGTGTGTAATGGCATACTACTAGCTTTCATTGAATACATAGTGTAACCTCGTTGTAGACTCACATGACAACAAAGGAGATAATATGTACGTTAGTAGACACAAAGAAAGATGGGGTGTACCTTTACGTATTTCACCTATTCAAACATTATGGGAAAATATAGTTTTCCATGCAAAACATAAATAAATAAAACTAACATAATATTATCTCTTTTGTTAGCTCCTTCCTGTAACCACAAAATGTATTAAATGAAAGCTTGTAGCAAGCCAGTGCACAAATACATTGCAATGAATATCTCCTATAAGAAATGAAACCGGTTTGTAATAATATACTTTGGGATTTGCTGTTATGTATTATTGTAATTATGTATTTTGGAGTGTTTAATCATGTATTTTGAAAGGATTTGAATGTAAAAGTGTAATGATTTTATTTAAGTGATGTATTTTGGATATGATATGATATTTTGGAACATGTAATAATGTATTTTGAAATAATTTGATTTCTATAATCTATTTTTGAGTACATATCGTATTTTGAAACGATTTCATTACAATAATATGCTTGAAATTAACTACAATGTAAAATGAATAATGCATGTTCTTTTTATTTTTTATTTTTCCATACGTATGTGTGTGTGTGTCTGTCTGTATGTGTGTGCATTTTAATTATTTTGATTATGTCTTTATCTTCTTTATCTTATCTTTGACACATCTATATATTGTACATCTTTCTCATTCTTCTTTTATGCTCAGAACAGCTGAAATCAGCTTCCCTGAAGCTTTCCTGGGGCACTATTACCTCGTATTGTAGTGTTATAATTTATCCATTACCTTGAATAAAAATTACCGAACAGAATAAGCATAACAATATACTACTGCATTTAAACTGAATGTTATTAAAACTTCATAAAAACACTTAACTGTATTGCAGCAAAATAATTTTGTGTTTCGGAGACACTGGAAAAATATTAAATCAGTTCCAAAAAATGCCTAACGTGCATTAACAAGATTAAACTTAACAAGTGGACAAAATATTGCTGACCGGAAACGTAAGTTGCACAAAACTGGGGACGACGGAGATCTTTCATTGTTGTTAATAAAAAAGAAAAAAATAGATCGGTTTAATAATGTTCATAAAAATATCTTCCTTAGAAATTCGCCTTCCAAGTTACCCTCCTGGCAATCAAACTTCCTCCATCTTAATGAACATATTTGGATAATTTTACTTCACCCTCCTACTCACGAAAACTTAAGCGATAATGTTAAGATTGTTCTTTTTATTCATGCGCCCCTTTAAAAGCCTAGCCAGGTTCGTGGGCCCGGTTTCCCGGTTTCTATGGCGTAGAAACATAAACCTCCATTGGCAAGAGAATTATGCTGGAGGTAGAAAATTGGTCGGGAACATTTTAGGTGGTCTCCAATGTTCAAGAGGTCGAAAAAAAGTCGAACTACAAATGTTTTAAATTTAACTAATCAGTCATATATAATCCTTACTTTTATGAAGCTAGGAAATTTTCCTCGTGTCATAAAGGCATGGGCGTAACAGGGAATATTTCCATAATTTGACATCATTCTGCGTTAGGAACGCAAGAACATTTCGTCCAATCACAACACAGCCCCTTTTTTACAGCTAGCTTATATATTTGATATTAATGTATGTACGCACACACACACACACACATTAGGCCTATATATGTGTGTGTATGTATATGTATTTTTGTATTGTATGTTTGCATTTATGTTTGTGCGTACATATATATATATATATATATATATATATATATATATACATATATGGGTATATACATACACATATACATACGTGTATGCATGCATATAATTATTTTTAATCAATTAGCTACCATCATAGGGATATATTTCACTTTCATCTATGCGTGTTTGCGTTGTATTAAGTTTCCTTCGCGCAAATTGAAAAGGCGAATGAAAAGATTTTAAAAAAATAGAAGGTAATATTTAAATCAGTATTTTAATTTAATGTCATTATCGTTTTTATAATTTAAGTTTATTACTACAAGTTTGAAGAGATCAGTTTAAGTGTTATTGTATTCATATTACAGAGAGTTTCGAATTTATATAATAACTCATTAATTTTGCAGTACGCCAGTCTTTGATGTTAATAAGAAAAAAATACCAGCAATATTTACTGGAATATTTAAAATTTGCTGTTATTCTTTTAATCATTCAGGAGATAATAAGTTACGGGAAAAGACTTTAGGAATTAATACAATGTGTATTCACATAAGTAAAACAAAGATCTTATGTTTTTTTTTGTTTTGTTTTGTTTTTTAAATACGGAAAGAAAGGTTTGGAAAACATTCTCCCACAAGGTAATTTCGCAAGCCAGCGTCTCACACTGAAATTGCAAGGGCAGATAGCTATGAAAGCTGACGAATTCTAATTCCACAACTGAAAAAGAGCTGGACATGCTCATGTTAATTCCCTTCACTTTATGTATGTATGTATGTATGTATGCATGTATGTATGTATGTATGTATGTATGTATGCATGCATGCATGTGCGTGTGTGTGTATGTATGTATGTTTGTATGTTTGTTCTCTTCTATATTTAATTGCTTTGATCATTTCTCTAAAGGAGGAGAGCTGGATTCTAACAAAGATACAAAACTCCATCGTTTGAATGTAAATAACAAAAACAACGTCAAAAATTTTTAATTTGAGAAAAGTCTTGCATATTTTTACTGTTCCACTTACAGATTGTATCTGTAATGTGCGAGTTGGTTGATTTCTTCAAAAATCCCTAGCTTATCCACATTGTCACTTAGGTATTTACTCACAAAAACAAGTGGACCAATTATTATTAGTATCAATGGGAATTTATCATTTCAAAATGGAAGTTGAAGGTTTTGAAGCAGTTGTCCATAGATATCCTCTTTCTCTTTGATTTTCAAAGAGATTCTCACCTCAGTAGCACAGCTGATCTCCATGATGGTACATACTTTTTCTTGTTTGTCCTAAACAACAATATCTTGCCCCTTATGTTTACACTTGTCAGATGACTTTGATGGGAATGTCCCCCCAGTATTTCTTGTGTTGATGTTTGAGTATGTATTCAATAACAGGGGTATTGTCTATCTTTATTCCAAGGCAGTCTTTTTTTTCCGAATGGCAGTGTATATTGTCTCTGCGACAAAGTAAGGTCACATAGGAAAGTAGTAGCTTAATGACATTTTTGGGCAGCTGCTAATCACATGTATGATATCTTCCACAGGAATATGACATAAACCACATTTTCGGTTGCATCTTGGAGCTCCAACAGCTTCACTGTCTCTTTTGCATATTAAATACTTTTTTCTTTTGGCGAAGATTATTGAAGACAACAGCTTTATTCACCAGCAAATTTTCAACATAGATGAGACTGGGCTGTTCTAGAAGAGAATACCAGACCGGTCCTTCGTAGCTAAGACATCTATGATTAATTTTAAGGTCTTTAAAGATCGTCTGATGCTTATGTTTGGACTTTTGTTTCTTGTTTCGTATTGAACTTTAGATGCTATTTCATTTTGGTATTTTTCAATGGATAGTTTTAATTTTGTTTCTTTTGAATCTATACTATTCACATGAATCGGCTACCCAGTCTCTCATCTGGAGTTCCATCAAGTTTCAGATTGAAATTTCACTATTCTTGGCTTAAATTCTTTCAGTTTTCGCCAACGAAAAGATGAACAGGAAAACAAAATTATGCAACTGAATTATACCGGAAAAAAAAGCATGCTTTTGTCAATACATTATAGTCTGCAGTCCCCGAAAGAATAATTATGCAATCTACAAAAACAACTTCACAATATTTTCATTAATCCTCTGTTAAACATTCTTAAAACCAACATGGCGGCAACATTACCAAAGAATAGAGATCAACAATCTTCTTATGGCATATCGTCTTTTACAAGTTGTTTCTAAATTATTTCCACCATGTTTTTTAGTATCTGTACCATTAAATCCAGGGAAAGACATTTTCATAAAAATTGTTCCTCCTTGTAACTAGCATCAGTATAACGAACTGATTTTGCAAGCTGTTGTTGATACGATTGATTTGGAGTGGAATCATACGTGATGCCAAAATAGTTAGCTTTATGATTGCTGTGTACCATTTCTGACGAATAGTAGAAGCCATCATATGTATGTATGTATGTATGTATGTATGTATGTATGTATGTATGTATGTGTACGTACGTACATACGGATGGATGGATGGATGGATGGATGGATGGATGGATAAGTGACTGGACGAATAAGACACCAGAAGGAGAACTCATCATTTGAAAGAAAAAGGGCATTTTCATAATTTCCCTAGGGAATCACAAATAGAATATGTTACTCTAAGTTTCAGTTCATCCGAAACTCGTAGTAACATATTTAAACTGGGATTCTTGTTGTAATAATAAATATATACATATGTGAAAGCTACACACACACACACACATATCCACACATAAAGATGTGCGTATGTGTGTGGAGGGGAGGTGTGTTTACGCCGTACGGTTTTTTTATGCATTAAATTTCACTTACAAGACATCAGTCAACATATGATAAGTGTAGAAATAAAATGTCTATTATAGTTCTTATTCAATTGTTTAATTCGTACAAATAGCTAAATCCACATTTTTATTTTAATAATCAGAGTCATAAGTAAGTAAAGAAAGTTAATTTTACATGATAAGGGTTTGAGATATGTTTTAACGGTGTAATTTGAAATAGTTAAACCTATAAATAATAGTGTATAAGTTGTTGGGTTAAAAATCCCACAGACAACCTTCGACATTTTTCCCATCTGACAGGTTTTTTAATCCAGTTTTCTATCCGTTAGTATATAATCATTACCGCTATTTAATCGTAGTGGTGTTTCGTTAGTCTTAACGTTCTGAGTTCAAATCTCGCTGAAGTCGACTTCATCCTTCGTCATTTCAGGGTCGATAAAATAAGTACGAGATTAGCACTGGGGACGGTGTCATTGATTAGCCTTCTCCCACAAAATTTTAGGCCTTGTGCCCATAGTGAGAGAATTATTTATAGCTTTATCAACTTCGAGCTCTACCGTTAGCAATAATTTACTAAATGAAGTTATATCAATAAATTACGATAATGTAGCTTACACTTGAGTGAAATTTCTCTCTCCTTTATTATATATACATACACCCGAACATAGCAGATAACAGCTAACTTTTGGCCGCTATTTGAACCCCGTTGTGTCCACCACTCTGATTGGTTGGTATTGGCGCAATTTGCCTCTTACTCTATCGCGCCAATATGCAACCTAACCAATCATAGTCCCTAAATAAGATTACGTGAGACAGTCTGTTCTCAACCCCAGTTTGAGCCTACTGTTATCTATAAAAACTCAACTTCTCCTCGTCTCAAAGTCTTTAGTTCCAGACCTTTTAAAGTCTAGCCACTGACCACACGACACAGCCAGTTCCAGCGACAACGCCAGACAACACCCGTCCAACAGCGCTACAGCGACCTCCATCTTCGTCGCCGCTATCATGTCTCTCAGCAACGTCGTCAACAACATCTCTACGTACACAGCACCAGCAACGCTGCACAGGTTCTAACATCGCACTGTTTGCGAACTACTTCACCATACAACCTGCGAGAACTCCTGTACAAGTAACCCAGGCAGCAACATTATAGCCACAACTTCGTAAGACACGTACCGCAACCGGCTCTGCATCATCGCCACAACGTCTTGATACGGGATTTCTATCACCGTGTAAAATTGACTACGAACTGATATTTCTCGTTCATGTGTCTATGAACATTCCTCTAACTTCTCATTTTAGACTTTCACTTTCATATGATCAGGATTGATCATTTAGAGTCAAAAATACATTTAGATACTATTTTAACATTAAATATTATTGTCATCTTATATTTTGTATTGTTGGCTATTGCATCTTTGTATTGTCATCTATTTTATGTTTATTTTATCAACATTGGTTGATATAAGAACTGGCTTGATGACAATGATCAAGAAATCAGCCAGCTCATCGATGCAAAACGTGACATCATCAACAGGGTCTCTTCAATCAGTAGACCCCCAACACCATCCTGACTGGTCCACAAGATATCCTTGAACGCTGTGAACTTTGCAACAGACTCTTCCATGCAAGAATCGGCGTCGTTAGTCATCAGAGGAGAAGAAGAGGTCAAGAAGAATCCAAATAAATTATCGAACACACGATAAAACGCCAACGACGACGTCGACGGTGAAATAAAGACATTTTTTTATTATCATCAATTCCAGGGACATAGTTTTCATACACAGATGTTATTATCCAGGGACAAAGTTTTGTTATATTGATGTTGAATAAAAAAAAAATTAAAAAACTGTCATATTAGATTTCCTAATAGAGGAACCGTGGATTTCTGAAAGTGTTGGCAAGGGTGCCTCGAAGTAGAAAGAAGAGCTGGTGAGGTCATGGGCATTGATCCTTCTTCCATACTCAACATGTATGTCTATGTGTCTATTCATTTGTCTGTTTGTGTATGTTTTCGCTTTATGTAATCATACACATACACACACACACACATATGTAAGTGTGCATACATGAATATATATATATATATATATATATATATATATATATATATATATATATATATATACATATATATATATATATTTGTATATATAAATATATTTATATATATATATATATATATATATATATATATATATATATATATATATATATATATACATACACTTTACATAGACTTGAACGAAAACGCTCAGTGGATAGTGTTTCAACTAATATTTTCAATAATGCAACATTGTCCAAATAAATTTAATTTTGTAATTGCTACCGCATTTAAGCTTTGTAACAAGTATTACAATCTTAAACACTATTTTCTTTATTCAAATATCTTAATTCACTAGTTGTGATAGAAATCATAAAACGTAAAGTATCAGTTGACTAAGTTTTGTAAGACAGCGAATGGTGGTTGATACGCCAGATGTTTACGTGATTCGTTTTTGAGCAAAGCATCACATAGAGCTACGTAAGTTTATGTAATACGTCTTGATAATCCCTACGTCATACTATATTTAAATCCCTAGATAGAGAACAGAATAAATTGTTGTAATGTCAAAAGATTATCGATATTAGTAAAACGATCAATGAATACCTGCATGGTTTTAAAGCACGCCATAACTGTAAATCCTATCTTTTAACAAAATCTGATCGAAAGCTGGGACAAAATATATCAGTATGAGTGTAATAGTTCAAGATATTACGAAAGTTTTCAACGCAATATCTTCAAGTAAACTAATACAGAGAATCAATAAGAATTCTATGTGGTAGGAGCCTTGTTTAGTGGCTGAGTGCTACAGATGTTGCTGAATGGTCTTGAAATCAATAGCAACCCTGATAATATCAGGGATATGAAAATGTTTAGATTTAGGACTTTTGTTATTCTTGTTATACATAAATGGCTTGTTTATAGTAATCATCTCTTCTTTCTGCTATTTTGTTGACGATGCTCTGATGTATAAACCTATAAGTAATATTTATTCCCACTTAAACGTGAATATTCTGTTAGACCAAACTTTACTGCTTTAGATGCCACGAAAGAAACTCTCACACCGGCTTTTGGTGCGAAATCCACGCTTGTTTATAACAGAACATCCACGTTTAAGAGGTAATAACTATTACCTCTTCGTATTAATACTGCCTCTGATGCTAATAAAATAAATATTTTTAACAAGTTCACTGTCTAATCATGACACCAGTGACTGTTTGGCCACTGATTTTCTATCTATCGCTAACGGGGAAATAAATCGCTGCTATTTCTAGCGGTCGAGCGCCTATCACCGATGAGACTAAGGAAGGTTGAAATCACGTAATCTGGTGGCCTCGGCACTGGAGTTGGTGGGGAGTTATCTCCCCGCTAACGATATAAACAAGCGTGCGTTTTGCACTAAAAGCCTAAATGAGAGTTTCTTTCATGCTAAATACCACAATAAAGTTTGTTCTATAATGCTGCTAGGACCAACCTGCTGGGGAGTTCAACGAATGATTGTACCCACGTAACCGACTGCAATTCCGCTCGTTTTGGGGTGTGGATTAGGCTCATCAAAAATGCATTGAAGTCACTTGAAGCGGTTTCGCAGTTCGAGTTGTATGCGTATGACAGTATCTCTGCATATTAGCTTCGCATTATCATATTTCGGAGATCTTATAAACAGTTTATTGGCTTTCAAATGTATTCAAAACGTAATCTATGGCCCAGAAATATTGGACGACGAAAACTGGAGACGATGAAAATTATTGAAACCCTAATACCAAGGCACGCAGTAAACGCTGATGTGAAAAAGCACACAACAGCGTACCTAATAGCCTTTGCAATCAATCCCTGATTAATAGCGATATGTTAATATAATAAAATGTAATAATAAAAACTTTTCTTTTCATAAGCTATGAATCATTAGACTAAGTACTGATTCACGACAGCAGACAGGATCGAAGTTGTATACGAAGTCGGGTATATTCCTATAAAACATCTTAGACGTGAATGGAATTATAATAGATGTTCGAATTGTAAACGCCATTTGGTAGATTATGTGTGCATGGAAGTAAGTAGTAGTAATAGTAGTAGTAGTAGTAGTAGTAGTTGTCGTTGTTGTTTAGCCTCGGGTCAGCTCTGACTAGACATCAGATCAAAGGATTGCATTCATGGTATGTTTTCTCTGAAATATATCTGGGAAGTCATTGTGTTATAATTTATACCTTTGTGCTTTAAACAAAATCATATATTCCTGTGCTGCTTTCTGCCTACGGCCTGCGGCTCCGCCTCATATTTTGTTTCTTTAAATATGAAGAGAAAACAGCATTAAGATTGACTGTTATAAATACCGGGGTTACTCCCCGACAAGCTATGGAAATAAATAAAGCAACTGTTAAAAAGATGCTTTTTTACAAGTAACAAATGCTGGATCTTGCTTTCTTTATATACATGAGTGTGTACATGTATGCTTATTGTGAATGCGATTTATCTACGTGTGTGTGTGTGTGTGAGAGAGAGAGAGAGAGAGAGAGAGAGAGAGAGAGAGAGAGAGAGAGAGAGAGATAGAGAGAAAGAGAGAGAGAGAGAGAAAGAGAGAGAGAGAGAAAGAGAGACAGAAAGAGAGAGAGAGAAAGAGAGGGAGAAAAAGAGAGAGAGAGAGAGAGAAAGAGAGAGAGAGAGAGAAAGAAAGAGAGAGAGAGAGAGAAAGAGAGAGAGAGAGACCATGTGTGTATGTGTGATAGCCTCTCACATGAAGGTAAAATATCCGCTAATTTTCATGCAATGGGGACATATCTCTACAGAAGCCATATGAATTACAACAGAATATTGTCATGTTAGATACCGGCTTTCCCGCGACCATATCTTTTTAAACATATTTTTGTTCGTCCCACGTGGTCTTTCCAGCGACCATATCTTTTTTTAAGACGAAGTTCATCCCACGAGCTCTAACAACAGCATATTCCGTTTCAAAAATAACCCATAAGGTACAATTTGTTTCCTAATATATAACTGCTGTTATATATTAGGAAACTTAACCAAAATTTTTTCCTTTCTTTCTTAACGAACATAATGTATATTTTTTCTTATTTTCATATCATAAATCTTCTCTGCACCACAGGTTCACAGAATAACGATTTCAGGACTCGATGGAAGACAATGGTAGAGTCTCTATATAGTCGTTGAATCGGTTGGAATAGTAGCCAGTTCTCCTTCAAATCACAGCTTACCATTTTTATAAAAAGAAAGACACATCGGATACAGCAATCCTAGGCACACTCTCTCTGAAAACAAGGAAAAAAATTGGTATGTTTACAGCTGGAGTGTTTTTGATCTTTCTTCTTCAGATGTCGTTATACATCGCTGGTTACAATGCACTTTTTTGCATTGTTTTAGCTTTTAGATGACGCCACCCCGCTGGCTAGGCGAGCAGGCCAACAATCCCCACTGATCGAAGGGGGACTGGAACAATGTGAGGTTTTGCTCAAGTACAGGACGCGCCGCCTATTGAGGATTTAGCGATCGTGAGTCCAACAGCTTAACCACTAGGCCACGCGCCTTCTGGGATTACTAATTTAAAATACTAGTAAATGTATTGGGGCTGATCTCATATTCTTATAGCTTCGTAAATGTGAATAGAAACATGTACGGGATTAACGGTGCGATGAAGATGGGGTGAAACTACATATGAATGACATCTATAGCTAACCCCGAGTATGGGAATATAAACCCATTGCACAGGACATTTTATTCACACACTTCGGATCATCTAGAAAAATTATCTGCGATAGACTGCGCCTTATCTACAAGCAGTAATTATCTCTCATCCATTTCTTGAAACCAGAAATAAACCTCAACCGTCTGGCGTACGTTCCCTCTGTTCGGGAGATATTCAGTGTTTTATCTATGTATATCATTGGTGTTTTATAATTATGACTCACAATATTTAGAGAATAAAAATTATAAACCATAATGGACAGTGGGTAATGATTTCTTTAGCGTATAATAGTTATTGTGCACAAGTATCTTATGTTGTGCTAAATTGTTTCTCTATGAGAATAAAAAGTTTTGAAT
Organism: Octopus bimaculoides; assembly: GCF_046866305.1. Lineage (NCBI taxonomy): Eukaryota > Metazoa > Mollusca > Cephalopoda > Octopoda > Octopodidae > Octopus > Octopus bimaculoides. The sequence goes on along the minus strand of NC_142929.1, from coordinate 16,536,022 downwards.
GGTGCAACAATGCACTATAATACAAAAAAAATGGACTATATACCTGTTGTAATTTGGTTAAGAAGATCTGAAGAAGGAATTGTAATTCCGAAATATCATCGGACTATAGATAACCAAATTACAACAGGTATATAGTCCATCTTTTTGTATTATAGTGCATTGCTGTACCATTCAAAACTTTTTATTCTTTACAAACAATACACAATGCTTCAAGCGAACTACAATACTCTCCTGTTTCTCTATGACAAAAGTATTTTTCTTTCTTTTCTTTCTTTTATTTGTTTCTGTCATCTGAGTGCGGCCATGCTGGAGCACCGCCTTTAGTCGAGCAAATCGACTGCAGAACTCATTCTTTGTAAGCCTAGTACTTATTCTATCGGACTCTCTTGCCGAACGGCTAAGTTACGGGGACGTTAACACCCCAGCATCGGTTGTCAAGCGATGTTGGGGGAGAGGACAAACACAGGCACACAAACATATACATACATATGTGTATATATATATATATATATATATATATATATATATATATATACGACGGGCTTCTTTCAGTTTCTGTCTACCAAATCTACGCAGAAGGCTTTGGTCGGCACGAGGCTATAGTAGAACTTCCTCACCAGTTCCATGTAAACATAATTATCTAACATTTATTTGAAGTTTCTCAAATTAAACGGCTAACTGGTGATCCATTTCAGTAAATGAGAACACTGTTTCCACCATGAAAACCCTGTCGACGAACATGTATAACATGTGTGTGTGTGTGTGTGTATTTATACATATGTATATATATATTATTTGTTTTTATGTATTGTTATATTTGTAAACAGACATACATTAAAAGGAGAATCACTTAATATGTCTAAGTAAAGTATATTTCATTTCATTTCAACAAAGGAAGGTTTATAGTGACATCAAAGTTTCGGTTCACTTGCTTTTGTCAGATGTAAATGTAAAATGTTTCTGCTTTCCAAACCATTTGTTTTTTGTTCATCTTGTGGGTGGGGTATAGTGGTGACATATAGATATGGTTTAATAGTGTATTTTTATAGCATATAAAGAAACAGCTGTTCATTCGATTAAACTATTAATAAAGATGTTCCTTTATATGCCGCAAAAATACTGTATTAAACTACACCTGCTTTGCAGCCACCATACTCCACCTACAAGATACATTGCCGTTTTTACATATTTACGTATAACAAATCTTGTTGAATCCTATCAACAAACCGAATATTAGTGGTTGGCTATGGAGAAGCACTACTTTCCATATTTCCTGAAGCAGATGCAGATTCTGTACAGGAAGCCTTATATCACACACCGATTAAGAAGACAAGAAACTTAATTAATGTCAAGCAGATGCATCTGGAAAATCTACTTCATCAAAAATGGCATCATAGAAACGTCTATAGATAAATACGGATTTAAATCAAGGAAGTGTATCTCGAGAATTTTAAATCCAACCTCATTAACGCGATAAAAACGAGAAGATTTCCACCTTGTACAAACGCATTCCTAAAAACTTTGAACAATTACATGATACTGTTAAAATAATCCATTCTCATTTATATTCTTGCCGACAAAACGAGGAGCCTATGCGAAAGAGGCTTTACAATGCACAATCAGCTCATAACAAAGTGCATTACCAAAACATTCAAAGAAAATATCCCATTGATATAAGTACACCATAACAAGAGAACGAGCTACTCTGTTAAAAATAAAATTGCCAAATGAATTGCCTTGCCAAGCGACACATGCCATCAATGAATCACCTTTAAGGACCACAGACCTAATTTATTCACCAGTCTCAAATGCAGGCTAATATTCACACCACCAAAAGCGAATTGAGAATAGTTACTAAACGTATTTTCAACACCATTAATCAAGTAATTAGATGTGCTTCGAGGTTTGATCAATGAAACTGCAGAGCTGAAGCAATCAAGTAGTTTCACAGCATTGAAAATAGAACCGCCTGAAAACCCATCCAATTTCATATTGCGAATTTTTATCCAACAATTTCGAATTTCCAGCAGCAGCTGCAGTAGCACTACCACCACCATATTCTTCATATTTTTAGGATTAGAAAGAGTGTTAAAGATATCTTTCACATCTCAGTTTTATAAGGAATGAAAGTTTAGCAATCTCACTCAATATGAGCGGCCGCTCCAGGGTAAAACCGAAAAGAAACTTAAGTTTGATTTAAACATCATGACTATTACCAATCTAACGATAGCTAACTTCCTAGGTGCTGCATTAGATGTTAAGACAGATTAGCAATGCTATTATTAGAAGTCAAAAAATGGTATTGTATATATCCATAGTATCCCCAGTCATGCCCCAGCTATAATTAAGAATCTAGTAGAAGGTATAAGCGAGAGGAACTTTAAACTATCATTCGATAAGGAAAGTTTTGGTAAAGCAACTCTTGCTATAACGAGGTTAGTCAAGAGAGTGCTTAGTGAGAAGTTAGTTTATATGGAGAAATCTCCATCCATCCAATATTGAACGAGATTTAGGAAGCGGAATCTAGTTCACCTATCCCATAACTTAGACGTCACTACAAATATGGCCAGAAATTTCACATCTTTTGTAATATCACTTTCAAACTGCACAGGAATGCCTTAATCTCTTCAAAGTACAAAAGGTTACGGTTGGTTGGCTATTCCTGCCAAGACAATACCACCTCCAGCATCGATGTCACAACCGGTGGTATAACATGGAATAGATCCCTTACTAATGTAAGCTAATTTTGATCGGGTTGCTTCGCTTGCATCCAAGTAACGCCTTTACATTCTATCAATGTTCTGTAATGTCTTGCGCCAGCAGCCTGCAACAATTCCCATCATTGACTTTGTATTCATAAACGGAACTGGTGAATCCAGTAGAGCAAGATCTAGCATTTCCCTGTACAGAGGAACACAAGGGAACAACTATGCCAACGAAGGAATTCCTACGTGGTCACTTGATCTTCTAAAAATAGCAACTAAATCTCCCTCCAATCTTATACACCGAATGACAAGCAGTACACATTCTCTAGTGATGCCATCTGGAATAAGATGCGAAGGTCACGATTAGAATGCTTTTGGCTATAAGACTTGATCAAGAATAACTTGGGTTAAAAGAACAGCAACTAAAGATGCAACAACTGTAGACAAAAATGTATATTCTCTGTTACTGTGATAATTAAACCTAGAATAATTGATCAAACAGATGTTAGTTGTCAGTGGTGCACAATTCCTTTCAAGAATCGATTCAATATTCTATGTAAACTTTTGTGTAAGAATTTTAAAATGGCGACAACTTAAGTAACTTAATAACATGTTGGTCGAGTATGGAATAGCTGCAGCAACAACAACATCTGCAACAGCATAACCATATAAATAAGTAAAGAAACACAAGAAAGGAAAAATCATTTTCGAGTAAATTCATTTATAATTCAGTATGGGAGTCATGTATATATAAGAACTTAAATGTTTTCAGCTATGAAACGATTTCTCCATATTTATATATAATTTCACGTAAAGTTTATCTTCTGGATCTTAAAGCTACGTCTTACAACATCTATTAAACGTATGTACATGTACGTATGTATGCTTGCATATATGTTTGAATGGATATATGAATAAATGTATATGTACGTTTATTGGTAAGTATATATGTATGCATACATGATTGCATGCATGCAATATGTATGTGTATGCATGTGTGGGCGTATATGCGCATGTGAATGTGAATGTATGGATGTGTGTGCATATGTGTACGTACGTATGCGCTTATTAATGCATAGGTCCGTATGTTCATTTTCCGAGTTTATTTCCACAGTTTCTCACAAATAAGAATCCTAGAAACAAAATCCTTTCATCGGAATTTCAACGAAACCAAATAGGTAGAATGTATGTATGTATGGATGGATGGACGAATTAATGGATGGATAAATAATGTACGTTTGTACGTTTGTATATTTACATGCACTTATATATATATATACATACATATATATATATATATATATATATATATATATATATATATATATATATATATATATATATATATATATATTCATAAAAATATATATATATCTTTATGAATATATGTATATATATGTGTGTATGTGAGTGTGTGGGCGTGCGTGCGTATGTGTTTGTGCGTGCGTGCGCACGCGTGTGTGAGTGTGTGTGCGCGCTCGCGCATAAATATGCATTTTTGTTTGAGAGATAACAATTGGCCAAATTTACTCTTGCTGAAGATTAGAAAAAATTTGCATACTTCCAATGCTCAGCTTGTGCAAATTGTATTTGCTAGTGCATGTTAGCAGAACACTTTCTTCCTGGAAACCCCAATTTCCAAGATTGTTGCTAAGATATTTACTAACACAGCCAAGTACTTCAATAATTATGGATACAAACGTAAAATTTATAATCCGGGAAGAGAAGCTGTTGGTTTCGAAGCAGTTATCATGAATATTGTTTTTGCTACATATCTTGAAAGAAATGTGTACACATCTGCAATGTGGCTAGCTGACTTTATACATTTATCATCACACCACCTGCAACAAGAGGAAGAAAAATAACGGATATTAAATACACCCTGGGGCTCTGTCTGACAACGCAGCTCTAAAAATACACACACAGAGACCACTCACACCATAAACACACTCTCACTCATATCCATGGCAAATTCCTCAGACAATGATACGCCTGCATCCCCAAGGCGCGTAGCTTAGCAGTTAGGGTATTCAGCTCACGGTCCTAAGGTTGCGAGTTCAAATTCCTGGCGGGGCGTTGTGTCTTTGAGCAAGACACTTTATTTCACGTTGCTCCAGTCCTTGAGCAAGACACTTCATTTCATGCTGCTCCAGTCCACTCAGCTCGCAGAAAATGAATAGTACTTTTATTTCAAAGGGTTAGCCATGTCACCTCCTGTATCACGCTGAATCTCCCTAAGAACTTCATTAAGGGTACGCGTGTCTGTGAGGATCTCGGCCACTTGCACGTTAGTTTCACGAGTAGGCTGTTCCGTTGATCAGTTCAACTGGAACGTGCGTCGTCGCAACCGACGGAGAGCCACAAATACATTGTCTTTTATTCTGCACCAAACAACTACTTCAAACCTGCTGTATTACCGCTTGGCAAACATTTCAATGAGAATGTACCTCCAATATTTCTGATGTTTATATACATGAATATGTTTAGTAAAAGAATTATTTTCTGTATTTATCATAGAGAAGTCTTTCCTACGGATGTCATTGTATATTTTTCAGCAACAACATTGTCGATACAATATTGAAAGCGCTTCATTGTGTCTTTTGTTCCTTAGGTATTCTATAACTAATTCTTATTCTTCGATTGTAAAAGCATATTCTTCAAAATGTAATGTGATATGACTGTCACGAGTCAAAAATAAGCTATATTTCCTGTTGAGGTTAGTATTAGCCTCAAGTTTACAGTATTCATGTTCATGCATAACACCTTTTTAATATGAAAAGTGCTTCTCTTCAAGGTCTTTGTTGAAGTCTGCTAGTTTAAAAGATCCAGTGGGAATTCGTCAGGAAATGAATATTTATTGAGGAATTCACCGCCGACTCATAGTATATCATTCTCTTCAGTTTGGATAACTTGATTGAGGCATTTATTTTTAGTGCTGTTGTTCAATAGATACTCTCTGAACGACACCATACGAGACTCAAACGATGTCTAGACCTTGCCATCATCGTTTCTTCAGACAGAGGCGCAGGCGTGGTTGTGTGGTAAGAAGCTTACTTTCCGACCACATGGTTCTGGGTTCAGTCCCACTCTTCTACTATATTCGGGCCGATCAAAGCCTTGTTAGTGGATTCGGTAGACTGAAACTGAAAGAAGTTCGTCGTATATGTATGTATGTGTGTGTATGTGTCTTTGTGTCTGTGATTGTCCCCCACCACTGATCGACAAATACAAGAACTAATAATTTCTTAAAGTATGTGTTAATCTCCATGTATCCAGACTTTGTGGACATTCTGTATATATATATATATATATATATATATATATGACCACCTCCTGCACCTACACCTTAGCCCTTTCATGGCGTCTGATGTGGCTTTTTAAACCAGACAGTGTTTTGAAAAAAACACCCACACAGATTGCACCTCTGATTTGCACTACCAATACCTACAAGTAAATTCTGGTCATTGTGGATCCTAACATGTCTTTTAAGACCCCCATTGGATTTGCAAACCCTCTGGCACACACCACATTCAAACGTGTGCACAGACATATAATCAGAATAGCTGGATGAGGTTTGTTTTCCATGGGTTCGCAGGTGAGATTTGAGGCCAGCCAAGGACAGACATGGTCTGTCACAGACTGTGCACACAAAAAGGTCCTTGTCATTCACCTTCTCAGTCTTTACATTTTTCCTTAAATGTCTCTTGAGCCCTGCTTGCATCATCCTGGCCTCTTCAAATGTTTCACTCCACTCCACACCCTTGTTCGCCATCCAACTCGATCTGAAGCGAGGACTTCTATATCTTTTGGAGCCATTCCAATTGACTTCATAGCAGTCCTTATGCCATCCTTAAACCTTTTTTTTAGGTTTATGCCGATAACGTTTCCCCTCTGCAAGCTCACCATAAAACAGCTGTTTCGGCATGCGTTCATCTGCCATTCGAATAATATGGCCACACCATCTCAGTTGGTTCCTCAAAATCATGGCTTTAATTGAGGGGATGCCTGCAGATGCAAGGATATCTGTGTTTGGAGTAAAAGAATTCCATTTAATTCTTAAAATATGACGAAGGCATTTTTGGTGGAATTTTTCTAACACTTTAAAATGCCTTTCATAACAGGTCCAAGTTTCACAGGAATACAATAGGGATGTTAAGACAAATGATTTGTAAAGAGCCAGCTTTGTATTGTTATTTATATGTCGCTGGCGCCAGACGCGTGACTCCAAGCCACCAAATGCTTTTGCTGCCCTTTGAATTCGCAGGTGTATTTCCGTATCAAGATTTCCATCATCTTGAACAGAGCTTCCCAGGTAGACAAATGAATTGACAACCTCAAGTAACTTTCCCTTAACAAAAATTTTAGGGGAGTTACAAACAGCACCATACGCAGGTTGATACATTACAACTGTTTTTTTCAGATTGATGGTCAGGCCAAAATCATCACAAGCTGCATCAAATGCAGATACAAGGGATTGCAGACCCGATTCAGAATGACTAACCAGATCGCAATCGTCAGCATACAAAAGTTCCCTAATAAGTGAAGTAAAAACCTTTGTTTTAAACTTCAGTCGGGTCAAATTAAAAACATTCCCCGTTGTTCGATATTTTATGTAGATACCCTCCTCAGAGTTTTGAAAGGAATGTGACACCACAACGGTAAAGTATATTGCAAAGAGGGTGGGTGCATCAAGGTCTCCCTGCTTTACTCCATTTTCCACAGCAAAAGATTCAGAAAGCCTACCACCAAAATTAACCCTAGCTCTCATATCCTGATGCAAAGCCTTGACCATGTTTATAAACTTTTCTGGGCAACCAATTTTCCCCAGAATTAGCCACAGAGCACTTCGATTAACAGTATCGAATGCTTTGCTCAAATCAACAAAGCAATGGTACAGAGCAAGATTCTGTTCAATGCACTTCTCCTGTAATTGTCTGACAGTAAAGATACAATCAGCTGTGCCCCTGGAGGAACGAAAACCACACTGAGACTCAGACACCATACTTGGAACTATAAAGGTATTTAAACGTTCTAACAAAATGCGGGCGAGCACCTTTCCAACCACAGACAAAAGGGAAATCCCACGAAAATTACCACACAGATCCTTTGGCTCCGATTTATATAAGGAGACAAGAATGGCATCAATCCAGTCTTGAGGCACTTTCTCACTTCTCCAACAGTGATAAATTAAAATATTTAAGAGTTCCATCATTTTGTCACCCCCATATTTCAAGACTTCTGCACAGATTCCATCAGACCCTGGAGACTTGTTGTTATTCAGCTTATTCATAGCTAAATAAATGTCATTTAGAGTTGGTTCAAATGCCATCTCTTCTATAACTGGAAGTTGTTCAATTTTTTCTATTGTCCTCATATTAACGGATGATGGTCTATTCAAAAGTGCAGAGAAATGTTCTACCCAACGCTTATGAATAGAAGCGGTGTCAGTCAGAAGAAAACATCCATCTTCTGTTCTCACTGGAGCTATTGAAGAAGATTTTGGACCATATATCTCCCTAACATAAGAATACAAACAACTGGCATCATTGCTATCAGCTGCTTCTTGTGCCCCTTTTGCCCTATCATTCCACCATTCCTGTTTAATTTTCCTTAGAGCAGTTTGCACCCTCCATTTCAGCTTTCTGTAAGTTTTATTTGAGTTGGGATTCAATGACTGAGAGAGCAGTGTATTGCCTAAGTTTTGTTTTTCTAAAAGTAGATCATGAATTTCTGCTGATCTATCTGAGAACCAATCTCTGGATTTATGAGATTTAAATCCCACTGACGAACTTGCAGCCTGAAATACTTTTGTTTTGAAATCTTCGCATAAATTGTTTGGGTCAAGATTAATACTTTCTATAGCGTCGTGGAATCTTTGCAAGTTGCTTGATAATTTAAAGTTTGCAACATTTAACTTTTTGGGTATCTTAGGACCAGACTGTCGGTTTTAGGTTTTATCGAAAAATCTATTTTGCCACGCAGTAGATGATGGTCAGTCCAGCTCTCTGCCCCTCTCATGACCCGAACGCTAGAAACGTCTTTCATATCACATTTCCTAATCAAAATATAATCTATGAGATGCCAGTGCTTAGATCTTGGGTGCATCCAGGTGGCTTTATATTTATTTTTCTGCTTAAACAGAGTGTTGGTGACAACCAGATCATTCTCAGTACAAAACGTCAAAAGAGCTACTCCATTTCTATTGCATTTTCCAATCCCATGTCGACCTAAAACAGGCCATGAAACATAGTCCCTTCCAACTCTTGCATTGAAATCTCCCAAAATGACCAGCTTGTCAGAAATTGGTACTTTCCTCAGTAATCTTGCTAGATTGTCATAAAACTGTCCCACAGTTTCATCAGAATGGGACATTGTTGGTGCATAAATACTGACAACGGTAAGAAACCTACCTTTTGTCAGTTTGATACGGCATGACATGATCCGGTCAGATATACCACTTGGAAGCTCTGCAATGGAGGACACTAATGTATTCTTGAGAGCAAACCCAACACCAGATTCTCTACGCTGACCCTTAGGTAGGCCTTTCCAGAAGATAGTATATCCATAAGCAGATTCCATTACTTGACCCTCACCAGAGAGACGAGTTTCAGAGAGCGCAACTATATCAAGGGAATATTTCTTTAGCTCACATGCAATAAGTGCAGTACGCCTTTCTGGCCTCTTCGTGAAATTATCATCAAGAAGTGTGCGCACATTCCAACAGCCGAAATTCAAACGATGTTTATTTTTACTTTTTCTTGAGGACTGTTTGACCACAGTGGCAGGATGACGACCGGGTCCAGCCCGTGATACACTGGGACACCTGCCGGGCCAGACCTGTTCCCCTGATGTTCCCAAGCCTTTTTTGCCATTTACTGAATTTGTTTCAGACATTTTAAAATAAGTTACAGGTGCATTTTTAGGTTTCTGCCAACCAACCAATTGAATGATTTTACTAAGATTTGGAGTACAGGAAGTACCTGTGCAGATGAATAATTTTTAGTGGGTGTAGCTTGCACTGCACTACCCCCACTTATTAGCCCAAGAAGACTTTCACCGGTGTGACAAGAGAATTGACAAAACCAGGAATTTCCAAGGCCTCAGGTTTTATTTCGGAGATTTCCTTCTCCTAGGTAGATTACCAACCAAGGTTAAAGAGCTTCTACCTGCCCATGAGGTAAGCCGTCCCATTCCAGACACCTAACCGACACTCAGACACTCTGTAAAGTGATCAAATATCACTCCGGTGACCGATGTGGAGCAGCTCATCCAAAAAAAAAAAAATAAATAAAATATAAAAGATAAAAAATAGTATATATATAAAATTAAAATTATTCATATATACATATTTACAGACATTCACACATATATACACACCCATACATATATATATATATATATATATATATATATATATATATATATATATATATATATATATATACATATTTACAGACATTTTGTTGGATGGTCGTTGACTGTTCAGGAGTTCATCCGCCCTTTGACAGGTCTTATTTTTCGTCCTGCAGGGTGTCCAACAACACCCTCCTCACCAAGCAAGCCTGGTGGGGTTGCCAGTTTAGTCGCCGACGACCCGACCATGCAACAGGTTGTACTGGATTACATGTTACCAGTAGCACTGGTATATATATATATATATATATATATATATATATATATATATATATATATATATATATATATATATAGTAGTAATATGTTACAAAAACAAAATAGAAACTACACGTGGAAATGTAAGGGGAAAGTAAGAAGAAAAATAAGCGAAAATGCACATTGGAAATCAAAAAAAGTAAAGGCTTTTTATGAAAAGTAACGGTAGATATATACAATTAGATGAACTGAGGTAGGAATAAAAGTAATAAAAGTCATTATTGTGAATTGTTAAAGAGATTCAAAAGCATACCGGTTTCGTAAAGTTTCTAATCATTACTTTGAATGCACACCGATTCCTGAACGGTGTCAGGTCTACTAGTCCTTGAATAAAAAGATTATGTGTAAGGGAAGTAAGTAGTTCTGGATTTGGTGCAATGAGGGTAGATATAGATCTGTAATGTGAATGGTGTATGGGATGCATGGGGGTTAGTTGTATTAATTGAAAGGATTGTAGTGTTCTGTATTATGTTATGTGTTCATATTAAGTTGTGGAAGATATTTATTGATGAAGGTTGCCTCTTTATTCATTCTTTGTTGTACTGAGGTGTTCTGTGAACATTGATAGAAGGGGATATGCATATATACATTATCTACATTATTTAAATTTGACGGATATTTGTCCTCATCTTAATTGTTGTTAACACAACGTTTCGGCTGATATACCCTCCAGCCTTCATCGGGTGTCTTGGAGAAATTTCAAACCTGAGTTCTCATTCCTAAGGTATTATTATTATTATTATTATTATTATTATTATTATTATTATTATTATTATTCAGGTCACTGCCTGGATTCGAACTCAGAATCTTGGGGTTAGTATCCCACACTCTTAACCACTACGCCATATGCCCACGGGCATAGGGCGTAGTGGTTAAGAGCGCGAGCTACTAACCTCAAGATTCCGAATTCGATTCCAGGCAGTGACCTGAATAATAACAACAACAACAACAACAACAACAACATCGAAAAATACCTTAGGAATGAGAACTCAGGTTCGAAATTTCTCCAAGACACCTGATGAAGGCTGGAGGGTATATCAGCCAAAACGTTGTGCTAACAACAAACAAGATGAGACAAATATCCGTCAAATGTAAATAATGTACATAATCCGTCATCTTTTAAATATAGCACTGTAATATATATATATATATATATATATATATATATATATATATATATATATCACACAAAGGCTTAGAAAACAGATTTTGTGCACTCAAACTCAAACATGAATCTTACTTTGAGTCAAATTTCATTGCTATATCAGGTGAAAATGTTATTAAATTTAACAGTTCCTCGGAATCGTAAATATTTCCAGTGCAATTCTTTAGACTATCCACGAAGATATTATGGATTAGATTTGTATCTCTTACAGTTGTAGATCTAACACGCAAGCCTAGGTTTTATAATAAAAAAAAAGCAGTGGTTTTAGTTCCAAAGTAAATAAAAGTACAGCGTTTCCTTGAAATACACCGTTTAAAATACTTGTTACATCAGAGTCAATTGTTTTTTTTTTATAGCTGCAATTGTAAGTGTTTACCAGGTCTTTGTGAGTCTTTCAATGGCAGCAACTAAGGCATCTGCTACTTTTGTTAAATGCAGAAACTTCAATAACTGAGTGAAGAACAGAATAGAATGCTTTTTCTGCACTTAAGCCATTTTGTCACAAGGTTTCTGCGATGTTTTCTAGCTTCAAACACAGCTTTATTTGTTCCCCTATACCCGATTCTTTTTATCTGCCCGTTTATCAGTCACTAGTTTTGATTCGCACTCACTACTTTGTTGAACTCTTGAAGGAATTGGTTAAGACTGTGGGTATAAAGTTTAATATTTAAGTTAGCAACAAGGCGGCGAGCTGGCAGAATCGCGATCACGCCGGACGTGATGCTTTGCGGCATTTTCGTCTGTCTTTACTTTCTGAGTTCAAATTTCGCCGAGGCTGAGACTTTGCCTTTCATTCTTTCAGGGTCGATGAAAAACAAGGGATCTTTTTTAAAATGGGGGCCACATTTTTCATTAATGTTTTACGTAGTGTTTTTGGTACGGAAAGACTTTCAAACTTCGTATACTTATCTATTTTGTGTTATAGAACAGAAAAATATTTTTGTATTCGAATTTATTTCATGTAAAAAATTGTCTTATTTCGATAATTTCAACCAATCACTGACAAGTATTCAGTTGTTTAAATTTACTCCTTTGGCTGATTAAGCGATGTAAAGCGTATTTAATCTCCATACCTTCGTTTTATTTGCTTTTTTCATTTTAAATTTGCTTTAACCGTAACCCTAACCGTAGGGTTAGGGTTAGGGTTAGGGTTAATTGTTTCAGAATCGTTTGTTTATGTAGTCGGCACTTAATGTATATCGGCTGAATGGACGTCAGTGATTGGTTGAAATTACAGAAATACGACAACTTTAACATGGAATAACTTATGGATTTCTTTTTTTTTAAAGAAGACTAAGAGAAAAAGATGTTTTATATGACACATTCTACCAGTGTTCCAAGTTTCAAAGTGTTTCGTTAATGAAAAATGTGGCCCCCGTTTTAAAAAAGATCCGAAACAAGCACCAGTTGAACACAGGGGTCGATGTAACTGACTTATCCCCTCCCCCAAAATTGCTGGCCTTGTGCCAAAATTTGAAACCAATATTTAAACTAATAATAAGGTGGTGAAGTGGCAGTATCGTTACCGCACTGGGAAAAATGCTTAGGGGAATTCCTTCCGACTTTGCATTCTGAGTTCAAATCCCGTCGAGACAGCCTCTGCTTTTCATCCTTTTGGGGTCGATAAAATAAGTACGAGTTGAGCACTGGGGTCGATGTAATCGACTTTCTCCCGAATTTGCTGGTCTTGTACCAAAATTTAAAAACCAATATTTAAGCAAGCAATAGTTTTATGGCAAGTCAATGTTTTCATTCTTAGCCGCAAGCTTCATTCGTGATGTAGCAGAGAAATTTGCGATAGTAAATTGTCAACCTGGCTTTCCTTTGATATTTTTGAATATAAAATTCGCTGACTTTGTTGAATGTCAACATACCAGTATCAAACAATTAGATCTGAACCTGCTACCCTTCATTAGACAGATTTCCCACGGCTATGGGTAAAGTTTAAAATTTGATTAATATTGTACCATACTCAAATGTTGATGCAGTATTCCTTTATTTATTGTATTTAGCCATGTTGCATTATGGTGATAAGTGTTCCGGTTTTCTCTGCTTGTTTTGCCCAGAACGACCTCAGACGAAACTCGAAGCTATGTCAGTCGCTTTTTGCTAAGGCGTTCTAATTCTTTCAACTTAATTTGTTCTCAGTAACCATGGACTATAATTGGAGGCAGGTGGCTTAGTGATTGGGGTGTTGGACTCATAATCGTAAGATTGCAGTTTCGATTCCTGGACCAGGCGACGCGATGTGTTCTTGAGAAAAACACTTCATTTCACGTTGGCCCGGTTCACTCAGCTGGCAAAAGTAAGTTATCCTGTGATGGACCAGCGTCCCGTCTAGATGGGGAATATATACGCCCCTGAAACCGGGAAACCGGCCTTTATGAGCCTAGCATGGCTCGAGAAGGAAACATTTAAATGTTTATTTTAATAATGAACTATAAAGCGGTGATCTGACAGAATCAATAACACGGTGGGCAAATTCCGTCGACGGTCGATAAAATAAATACCATTTGAACACTGGGATCAATGTAATCGACTTAATCTGCCCCTGAAATTCCTGGCCTTGTGTCAAAATCTGAAAGCAATAATTACGAACTATCATCGTATGATTATTTAACATATACAGTGAAAAACTTGTGCTTATTCCATTAGATATCTCTTGAATGTCGTGCTGTGTAAATGCAAATGTTCTGGGTTAATAAAAAAATATGAAAACATAAATATTTGTGTTTTCATTATGAATGCAACACAAAACCCATTAAATGCATTCATCAATAACTATTTAACAACCCTAATACTCACACTAAAAGTTCATGCTTCAGGATTATATATTTTCCCTCGTGATCTCCGTACATTTTCGTTGGTTTACTCCGGAGATACTGTTGGTGAGATGTGTACTTATTGCTAGCTTTATACTTTACAATGGTATTTAACGGTCCTATCCTTCGGCGTAATTCGCTTTGTTTTTGTTATGTTTTTTTCTTTCTTTTCTGAAATCGTTATTCACCTGATTTGCTTGTGATGTGTTATTTCATAGCTGTGTGCTTTGCAAATATCTCTCAGGTGTTCCTTCGGCATAACAGAAGCAGTATACAGGCAGGTATTAATATTCCAATGTGAGTTATCACATTTTTAATACATTCTCCAGTGATATCGTCAATAACTTTTATTATGAGAGAGGATGGTTTTCTTCCAATTCACGTCAAAAAAAAAAGAAGAAAAAAGGTCTAATACTTCAGGGTAACTTCCAGAAGCTTATGAAATTATTTTCAAACTGCGGTTCCAAAATGTTTTCCAGCTGCGTATATTCTACAACCGTCTCTGTCGAGTCTATCCACAGAGATAGAGTCGTGTGATGATAACGCTGACAGTACCAGGTTATCTTCGTTCTTGCAGGTCTCAGTGGTAGGTTTTGGCTGTTCTTGGAATATTGTTAAGAATATGAACTGTATTACAAGAATCAGAATATCTAGTACTATCTGTAACACACGTTTTCTGGGTAAACAAAGACATCTGTTTCCGCAGCTGCTTGGCTATGAAGTGGCTTCTGTTGTGAGTGATATTCGTCCCAGAATTCTTTTAACTACTTCCTGTAGCAGATAGTGAAACTCTCTCAGGCTTTTTCATACCATTGCAAAACATACTGGCTTAATTCCAACGACCAAATAAGATTAGAGAGGTACATGCGGTTTCATAGATAGCTAACACATGTGCTAGAGGTGTTGATGTCAATATTGGTGGTATCGTAAAGCGACGAGCTGGCAAAATCATTACCACGCCGGACAAAATGCTTACCGGCGTTTCGTTCTGAGTCCAAATTTTTCCGAGATCGACTTTACCTTTCATCTTTTCGGGATCGATAAAATAAGTACCAGTGAAACACTGAGATTGATGTAATTGACTTACTCACGCTCCCGAAATTGCTGGCCCAGAACATAACGGCAGACGAAATACCTATTTCTTTATTGCCCACAAGGGGCTAAACATAGAGGGGACAAACAAGGACAGACAAAGGGATTAA
>NC_142929.1:16425457-16515457 GCF_046866305.1 Octopus bimaculoides | reverse complement strand
AAACAAACAGTTCAGAGTTCAGAGATCTTTCAAACCCTACCCTTTTATGCCAACGATTGGAGAACTTGTTCTATCAGTAGCTTAGTATAAGAAGAATTATTGAAGGAGTGAACAGAAACACGGAATGGTTTACCTTAACGAACCGAGAAAAGAAGCCGCACACGTTTGTCTTAAGATACAGGATTGTAGTAAATATTTCCAACTTTGGTACAAAACCATACGTCTTCCTTCCTTCCTTCCTTCCTTCCTTCCTTCCTTCCTTCCTTCCTTCCTTCCTTCCTTTCTTCCTTCCTTTCTTTCTTTCTTTCTTTCTTTCTTTCTTTCTTTCTTTCTTTCTATGTGTTTGTGGTGACAGACGATTTAAATCGATTCCAATGGTTGGCAATGGTTTTACGGTCAAATTCTTGCCCATCCATAGGTCTCCGTCTGCAGGTGAAGTGACACACTAACTGGCGTGCACCTCTATTCATATCAGTTTTATCGATCTGTAACACACACACACACACACACACACACACGCATACAAAATTCTATCAGCTGACCCAGTTGAAAAGGATAACAAAAGCGGTAACACCGCCGCCGCCACCACCACCACCACCACCACCAACGACGACGACAACAACAACAACAACACCAAAGATATTCGTGGTTTCTAACATCTATGTATGAAAACATCCAGATTTTTTCTCCAGATATTGAGAGAAAGACAGAGTGTGTGTGTATGTGTGTGTATGTGTGTGTGTGTGTGTGTGTGTGTGTGTGTGTGTAGCTACTACGTGGTTGTTTAACTTGCTAAAGATATCAGCCAAATCTATCTCAAATCATACCCAATTATCTTTTAAAAGATAACAAAAAATAAATAAACAAAAACACAGGACAGTTTGTTGAATAATCCTTTCTACTCTATGCACAAGGCCTGAAATTTTGGGGGAGGGGCGATCGATTAGCTCTATCTCAGTATGCAACTGGTACTTAATTTATCAACCCCGAAAGGATGAAAGGCAAAGTCGACCTCGATGGAATTTGAACTCAGAACATAAAGACAGACGAAATACCGCTAAACATTTCGCCCGGCGTGCTAACGACTCTGTTAGCTCCCCGCCTTAGTTTTGTTGAATAATAGGCGCATGATTGTTTATGTGGTTAAGAAGTTCCAGCGGGCGGCCCCTTAGGCAAGTGTATTCTATTATAACTCTAGGCCGACCAAAATGTTAACACTAACGGTATGCAAACTAGTAGCCTCAGATTCCCGCAAATACTGTAATTGTTGAGTATATAAACAAATTGGCAGCTTGTTTCTTTAGAATCGGCCAAATTGAAGAGAATCCAATGGGATTCGTAAATCCATTAGAGATATTCATTTTTTTTTATTATCAATCAATAGGCGCAGGTGTGGCTGAGTGGTAAGAAGCTTGCTTGCCAACCACATGGTTCCGGGTCCAGTCCCACTGCATGGCACCTTGGGCAAGTGTTTTCTGCTATAGCCTCGGACCGATCAAAGCCTTGCGAGTAGATTTGGTAGACGGAAGCTGAAAGAAGCCCGTCGTGTATAGCTTCGGGCTGACCAAAGCCTTGTGAGTAGATTCGGTAGACGGAAACTGAAAGAAGTAATAGTATGACAACATAAGAATGAATGAGACCTCGATATCATATAAACAGAGGAATTTATCTGTAAAATAATACGTGACAATTATTCGGTTGCCATAATAAAACACTGAGTTTCGGATGTTGGGACGGAAATCTGCTCCGGCATCTCGTCAGTTATTAAGACAAAACAAAAAAATATATAAACATAATTAAAGGTTAAAATCATTAAAATTAATGAATTTTATCAGTGGCTAGCAAATAAAAAATAACCTTTTGAATGAAATTCATATATAGAGATATATAATTGGATAGAATACAATTATGATTAAGGGCACAGAAGCTACGATGCCTATATGCTAGAAAGAGACACTAACTATGTCCAACCACTATAAGACTCACTTCAATATACACAGGTTGAAAGCAGGAAAGTGGACCGACCAAAAATTCATAAAATTCGTAACTGAATTATTTTATGAATTTTTAGTCGGTCCACTTTCCTGCTTTCAACCTGTGTATTGTGAAGTGAAAATTTTAAATGGCTGAATGTATCTGGCATCTATATCCAGCATATAAGCATGGTAGCTTCTGTGCTCTTAATTATAATTCTCTCTGTCTGTCTCTCTCTATCTCTTACTCACTCTCCCACCTCTCTCTCTTTCTCTAGTAAATAAACAACGACAGATGAAAAGCATATGCGTATATTAAGGGAGACAGGCACGGAGGGCCCCTAATTCTTCATCAGTTATCAACCAAAATGGTAATACTCAGTCAGTTTCGCACTATTAATGATAAGTCTGAGAACTTCCCATATTGGTGCCTGTGAAAGTCACAGAGAATGTCGGGCCTCAAGCAAATAAAACAACACAGAGTGGACATATGAAAGTAAAAATGTGTAATTGAAGACGATGGGTAAAAGAGGAAATAAATAGGAAACGAGCAAAATACGGCCTTAGGGCCAAAAAGGCAGGAATGGTGGATAATGCTTAAAAGAACTCTTAAAGGATAAGGAAATAGCATGACAGAAATTTTTTGAGACGGAACGGCTTGGTGGCCGGTGTGAAAAAGAGAGGAAAAGAAAAGGTGGCCACGAGTCACGTGTCAGCAGCAGGTAGAGGAGAAGGGAAAGAGCGCGACAGAGAGAAAATAAGGGAAGAAATGAAGGAGGAACGGGGAAAGAGAAAGACTATAAATACAAGCGAGAGGGCGAGAGAGAGAGAGAAAAAAAGGGAAAAAAAGGGGAAAGTGAACAGGCTAGATATAGAAGTAAGAATGCGAGAGAGAAAAGGAAAAAGAGTGAAGGTAGAGTAGAGTCACGCAGAATATATATAATGGTGCGAAACTGAGTTTTACCATTTTGGTTGCTAACTGATGAAGAATTAGGGGCCCTTTGTGTCTGTCTCCCATCCGGTCGTACCCTCAATATACGCATAAAGGATTCACAAGAAACACGATTGCAAGCTGTCCGAGAAAGGACGCGCAGATATAGAGCACGGATCAGAGAGGAACAGTGAAAAGGTATAATAAAAAGAGGAAAATGGCAACACCAACGGAGACGCGAGGAAATGAATGTAGACGAACGTCAAGAATATTCAAAGAAAGCTAAACTATGAATGCGATAAAAATGCAAATCATCCGTTCTTTCTTAAATAGTTCCCCTTAATTTTTTCCATTCTGTGGAATTTCCAAGGGTCCCACTAGTATATATATATATATATATATATATAACATATATAATATATAATTATATGCATATATTCATACATATATGTACATGCCGACATCTATATGTATACATACAAGCATATATGGGTACAGGACATCACAAAAAACATTAAACACAATGAGAAACGAAAACATGAAGTCGAAGACAGAAAACGAACTTTTTTTTCAAACAACGAAAAAAAAACAAACAGAGAAACGAGACATGTAACATAAAGAATATTACCCTTCTTCAGTTGTCCCCGCTCCATCTACTCCGCGTTTCGAAGGCAAGGACAATACGCGACTTCGTTGGTGTAGTCCTTCCCGCAAGCAAATCCTACATCATGCATATACACTTGCATACACATGTGTGCGTGTGTGTGTGTGTGTGTGTGTGTGTGTGTGCGTGCGTGCGTGCGTGCGTGCGTGCGTGAGTGTTTGTTCCTCACCACCGCTTGACAACAGACGTTGGTTTGTTTACGTCCCCCATTACTTAGCGGTTCGGCAAAAGAAAAAAATGTCAACCTTTAAAAATAGAAGGACAAGGTTCAATTCATTCAACTAAAATCCTTCAAGGCTGTGCCCCACCACGGCTGCCGTTCAATGACCGAAAAAAATAAAAGATAGGCTGACCTTGCGGATAGGCTAACCTTAGGCTAAAAATCATCATCATCATCATCATTAACAACAACATATTCTTTCTATATATTGTATCTGCCCAAATTATCATAATCTGATTGCATTCATTGTATGTAGATCCTATGATGTTAGAATTTAGATTACACGGGTATCACTCATTATATAATATGGAATTTATTAGCTGAAGTCTTTTATGTGCCTAGGTGATTATTTTCTTCTTTCTGAGTACATTAGCATCATGTCTTTTTTTATTTTTTTTATTTTAGCATTTGTTGTTATTTTTTCTCATTTTTTTTTATTAAACACTAAAATAGGCTACAGGATATGAATATTATTAATAGAAAACTGAAATGAATACGAGCTATTAATGTTAGCAGCCTTCAAATGTTATTTCAACCTGAGTCCAATAGGACCTTTTCATACATGACAAATCGATGGAATCTTATTCCGCCTATTATTAATACATACATATATTACATTACATTACATACATACATACATACATACATACATACATACATGCATCCATGCATGCATCCATACATTCATGCATGCATGCATGCATGCATACATAATGCGTATATACATGTATACTACATACATATATGCATACATACTTCATACATGAATACGTGCATAGATACATAGATATATACCACATACCTACCAACATATATACATACATACATACAGACATACAGACATACAAACATACATACATACATACATACATACATACATGCATGCATACTACATTCATATATATATATATATATATATATATATAGATGCTACATACATGTATATGTATATAGATACATAGATAGATGCTACATACATATGTACATGCATACGTACATTATACTACATGCATACATAAAAACAAACAAACATACATACATACATACATACATACATGCATGCATGCACACACATACAAGCACACACAATTACATACATACATACATACATATATGTATACATACCCATACACACATATTGTAGTTCTTTTGAGATGGAATCTTTTCATCATGATCATCACAATGACCCCACCACCACCACCACCATCATCATCATCATCATCATCATCATCATCATCATCATCATCATCATGCTCATCATCATATTATCGTCATTGTCATCATCATTGTCACCATCACCATCACGATCGTCATCATCATCATCATCATCATCATCATCGTCATCATCATCATCATCATCAACAGTTGTCGTCGTCGTCGTCTCTACTACTACTACTACTACTACTACTACTACTACTACTACTACTACTACTACTACAGCTGCTGCTGCTGTTATCGCTGCTTTTGCTTATGTTGCTGATGCTGGTGCTACTGCTACTACTATCGCTGCTGCTTCTGCTGCTGCTGTTGCTATTATTATTATTATTATTATTATTATTACACCGTGGTCGACTCTACCTTTCATCCTTTTGGGGTCGATAAATTAAGTACCAGTTGAGAACTGAAGTCGATGTAATCGATTATCCCCCTCCCCCAAATTTCAGGCCTTGTGCCTTTAGTAGAAAGGATTATTATTATTATTATTATTATTATTATTATTATTATTATTATTATTATTATTATTATTATCATGATGTTACAGAACAAAAATGAAAAGCTCTCCTCTTTTGCTAATTCAGAATCTATAGTAACAAAAGAGAAAATCATAGGGACTTAACGGTAATTGCTGCTTCATTCCCAAATTAGTTTCTAATCTACCCTTAAAATGAAAAACCATTTTTCAAATTAGGGAATCAAAAATACCTTTTAAAATAATGAAAATTGTTTCTTATTGCATATTCAGTCGAGGTTTGAGTTTAGGAAATAACTGGATGAATTAATTTTAGGAAATTTGCAGTCCGAATGGAGAGAGAGAGTTTTAGTTAAAGAATTATACATCGCAATAGAAACAAGACATCAAAAGTTAGTTGAAAATGCTACAAAAAGATTTGATCCCAAGAGAATATCAGAAAAACGATTGCTCATATTATAGTGTAATCAAAGAAGAGTCTATTGATTTCTTTGACACTAATTCAATCTGCTGCAGTATTTCAAGAATGATAGCATTAGCTTTGTGGAAATACTCTTCTATTTCTTCATCTCTGTTATAATCATGCTTCGTTTAGCACCAAGCAAATAATTTGAATTTCCTATAAAACCTGCTGTAGATTTCTCACTGAAATCTAGTTGAACAAAGCGAACAAACGCATTGCTATCCAGGTGGGATTAAGAATGACAAAAGCATTGTATCGAAATTTTATCTGATATGAAAAACTGGTAGATTAAATTCTTGTTGATAGTTTATAAGAACACACACTAATGAAAATGTGTTGAAAAAATAATACGAAATACAATAAAATAATCCCCTAACATAAAGAATAGGAATTTCCATCTTAAAAGGAATTTATGAAATTTATTCAAGTACACTTGCCGATGTAATAACGCAAGAAGATTTGAAACGAGAAAATGAAATTGTTTAGGAAATGAATTAAATATAATTTCAAGATACAACATATCAGATTTAAGATAACATTGGATATGAAGGAATGGTTCGGTTTGATCTTGTTTGGTCTGGTTTCATTTGGTCCATTTAATTCATTTCATTTTTATACGTTAGGGTAAAATTATTATTGTTATTTATGCCTGAGAATATATCAGTTGAAATATACAGAACAAAGATGAAATAACGGCTAAGAAATCAAACCATTGGTGCAAAGCATTAATATCAGAATGATATTTCTCTTTTTAGTTGAAGAATAGAAATCTATTCTTTAGCGGTCTACATACCCATTACTAAACTTATATGAAAAACACTGGCTTCTGGGCGATCGCCCCTGATTAGCAGGTGGTCATGTTTCTCCTGGTAGATATTAATATATTTTTCCTATCTTAAAACCGATTATAAATTACTTATACACCTAAATGTTTATATACAAAACTATAAGAATGTATCATACTGCCTCGCAGACAGAAGCACACAAGAATTTCTCAGAAAATTACGCAAAATGGCGCCGACATGAGTGTAAGGCGAAAAGTTTGCTTCCCAACTGCACGAGGTTCTGGGTTTAGTTCTACAGCATGGCACCTTGGTCTATTATCTTGTACTATATCTCTGACTTGACCAAAGCATTGTGAGTAGATTTGGTGCACGGAAACTGAACGAAGACCATCATGTGTGTGTGTATGCATCAATGCGTGTGTCTTTGGGTTTGTCCCTCAACAACACTTGACAACATAATTTTTTAAATTTTAAAATAAAAGTATACTTTTCTTAGGTTTAACGATATTTCGTTTGTCTTTTCGTTCTGAGTTCAAATTCCACCGAGGTCGACTTTACCTTTCGTACATTTATTTTTTAATTAAGTACCTACCTACCTACCTACCTACATACATACATACATACATACTTACATACAAATAATTAAAAGTAGAACACATATTCGGAACGTAGCACCATTTCACACACACACACACACACACACACACACACACACACACACACACACACACACACACACACACACACACACACACACGCACACACACACACACATTGATAAGATTTGGGTTAGATACTTTGTTGAATGCTTTGCAAAGCTCATCCACAATTATTGGCTACCAGATGTCATCATACAGTTGAAATGCTCTTGCAACTGGATGTACATCAGGAATTCCATAGTATCCTTGGAGTTATATAAAGAGATAAATAACAGAAAATGGATTGGACAACGTTATTTAAAATCACTACAATTGTTTCCACATGTTTTTACTTTGTGCTATGTTTGTAATTCAACTTCCAGTAGCTCCACGATATAAGAGATCATTGATATCTATGATGTTGCTAACCCATATCATTTACTAGACATCATTACATTTTCTCAGCATCCAATATAATCGGCTTCATTCTTTTTTTTTTCTTTTTTCAATCAAAAACGTGTTTCTATGACGTGCGTAGCTCCACATTAAATCATAAGTATCAGAGGACAGCATTTACTCGTATCTTAAACATGACATCATATCAGTATATTTTCTTACTGTCGAGTATAATCAGATCTTGTCGATGTACCTTAATCATGCTATAAATACTTGCTAAATATTCCTTATTCTTTCATGTTTACTAATCTAGTTACATTCTTCTCTGTTATCTCCAAGCTTTCTAGAACTTGTAATCTCTGTTCACTGTCGGTATTTCTTTCTTTCAAACTTTCCTTTGTCGCTCAGCTCGGTAGATTTGCTTTTCTGCCTTCGAGAAAACTGACTCATCATTTATTTCAAGTCTTCTATTTCCCCTTCCGGTCTTCTTTTCCATATCTGTTATCTCTTTTTGTTTTAATTCGATATTTCCTTCCTTCCTTTCGTCATTCCTTCCTTTCGTCATTCCTTCCTTCCTTCCTTCCTTACTTACTTCTTTCTTTCTTTCTTTCTTTCTTTCTTTCTTTCTTTCTTCTTCTTCTTCTTCTTCTTCTTCTTCTTCTTCTTCTTCTTCTTCTTCTTCTTCTTCTTCTTCTTCTTCTTCTTCTTCTTCTTCTTCTTCTTCTTTCATCATCATCATCATTAAGTTGGTGAAGTGGCAAAATCTTTAGTATGCCGGGCAAAATACTTAGTGCATTTCGTTTGTCTTTCTTTATGCTTTGAGTTCAAATTCTGCCGAGGTCGACTTTGCTTTTCATTCTTTCGGATTCGATGAAATAAATACCAGTTAGGCACCGGGGGTCGATGTAATCGACTAGCCGCCTCCCCTCAAATTTCAGGCCTTGTGCCTATAGTAGAAAAGATTTTATTATTATTATTATTATTATTATTATTATTATTATTATTATTATTATTATTAAGTTGGTGAGGTGGTCAAATTATTAGTATACCGGGCAATATGCTGAGCGCATTTCGTCCGTCTTTACGTTCCGAGTTCAAATTCTGCCGAGATCGACTTAAACTTTCCTCCCTTTCGAGGTCGTGCAAATGGGTATGCTTGACAGTTGGAATCAATGTTGTGTTTGACTTTGCCTTTCATCCTTTCGGGGTCAAGGAAATAAGTACCAGTCAAGTACGGGGGTTAATATAATCGACTAGCTCCCTCCTTTAAAACTGCTGGCCTTGTGCCAAAATTATTATTATTATTATTATTATTATTACCTCTGCCTTATATATATATATATATATATATATATATATATATATATATATATATATATATATATATATATATATATATATATATATATATATATATATATATATAAGGTAACAAACTATAGAAAGGAATTCCTTCAAAGGGGTGTGTAAAACATCCAATTCACTGGTATCCTTTTATTTTTATTTTATTTTTATTTTATTCTTTTCTTCAACCTTACGTCCGATTTAGCTTTCTTCCCTTTTCCGTTATCCTTAATTGTTTTATGACGCCCCTCTTTACTTGCCATAACTTAGAGCCTACTATTATAAATTATCTCTTACAGTCTATCTTTGATCTAGTCTGACTCCTCACCTGAGTCCCTGACCTCAGCTATCAACTTGCACACTCTCAAGAACTAGATTCTTAACGGCCAAAATAGTTGGTCATTCTTCCTTTCACGCTTGGCATCGACAGACACTTCCCTGCTGTATCCTTGGATATTCTTTCGTTTTTTTAAAATTACTTCTTATCTAATGATTACGGTCTTTTATAGTGATGTAATGTTCTCATTCTTCTATTAGAACAGCTGTAGTGAGCTAACAATTATCCATTGTATGTTATTATTCATTTGATTACACACACACACACACACACACACACACACACACACACACACACACACACACATATATATATATATATATATATATATATATATATATATATATACACGCATATATATATATACATATATATACATGTATATATATATATACACATATAAATATATATACATACATACATATATATATATATATATATATATATATATATATATACACGCATATATATATATACATATATACATATATATATGAATATATATACATGTATATATATATACACATATAAATATATATACATACATACATATATATATATATATATATATATATATATATATATATATATATATATATATATATATATAATATTAATGGTTTCTTATTAGGAAACCAATAGATTTTATACAGGACTGTAAGGAGAAGTGCTCAGAGTAATTGAGACAAGAGTAAAAATATTAGTTATAGAATAAAAACGCTGGGTTAACGACTCAACATATCACACCCTCTCAATGAACATATATAAGATATACAACATAATCCGTCAAACATAAGGAATAAGAAGATATAACGCAAGAAAAATAACGTAAATAACGTATGTCCATTGAGGGGATGTGATATGTTGAGTCGTTAACCCAGCGTTTTTATTCTATAACTAATATTTTATATATATATACATATACACACATACACGCATGCACATATACAAACATACATACTTATGCATGCATACATACATACATACGTACAAGGAAGTGGCCAGGGTTAATACAAGGGGGATAACAATTAGGAGTTGTCTCCCATGATTAGTATATTTATTTGTTTATCTCCAAATCCCGTACAGTCTTGTCTAGCTTCGTGTGTTCTCGTCTAAGATGGGCACGGGTACCAACATTCCACACGGCAGGCTTGATAATTGCTAAGAAATCTTCTCTCAGCATGAAACCAGTGGTAGCCGTGTTAACTCACAAATAAAGAAATAAAGTGTATGTATGTGTGTGTGTATATATATATATATATATATATATATATATATATATATATATATATATAAAGTGTATATATGTATGTATATGTATACGCGTGTGTGTGTGTGTGTATGTGTGTGTGTGTGTGTGTGTGTGTGTGTGTGTGTGTCCTCGTCTCCACTTGAGATTATTTCAGCCTATTCACTCCTTTTAAATTTCAGTTGGCTATTACTTGACCTCTGTCTCGAACGGCCTGTGTTGAAACGTCAGCCCGTTTCATTCTTCATGGCAACCAAACTAATTGACAACTACACACTCCCTTAGGCAATTAATCGAAAACTAAATATTTTGGCTATTAACATAGCGAAGCATCAGTGACAAGATATAAATTGCTGTCTTGGGCAGTTACTTTATCGATTCGACCAGTTACAACGATAAAATTTCTTAGCAACAGAAAAAGGAATCGAAGGTTTTCTTGTAATGGGTCTGTGTGGTTACAAGCAATAACTTATTTTTCATGTTAATGTACTCTCCCCATTTCCAAGTAGTAGTAGTAGTAGTAGTAGTAGTAGCCCTTCTTTAAAATTGTTTTATTTGGAATGAATCGAATATGCAAGACACGTTTTCAGTTTCCGTTTGTGGCCAATTCATCTGATTTATACTGTTTATACTCTCTCGAAGAAAGAATGAACGTCATATACACTTATTATCATCCGCCAAAAATGCATTGCTTTGCTTCTATGTATGTCTAGAAAATATGTATACAGCAGACAACAATAAATTATATTATATAAGTCCTTTTTATTTTCTACAAACCACAATAACTAATGCTTATACTGGCCTGATTCAATGTGGTTAAACAGCGCGTGTTTACTTAGGAAAGTTGGTAAAAGTTAAGGTTTGAATGAGATTGTAATTCATACAGAAAAAAAATAACAATTTTGACTTACGGCATTCATAAAAAACAAGCGTTGAATTAAACATGTTACAGAAGTAGTGCTACGCTTATTGAAATAAAATTCTTTTAAAATCACGAGTGAGATGAATGGAAAATGCTAGTGTGAAAAAGAAACGAAATTAACATATGAAGTGAGGCTATCAGGCGAAATCGAGATACGACAAATCAATGTCTCGTTCAACTGAAAGGAGTCGCGTATCAAAAAGGAGCGGAAGTAGAATTGACAACCACCGATTCAGCCGGTTCGAATTCTGGATAAGAGCTGTGAAGAAAAGAAGAAAAAGAAAGATTGGTGAGTTCCTCATATATATATATATATATATATATCTGTAAAAATATGTCTGTAAAAATACATTTCTCTATTTGCATAATATCGAGGTCTCTTTCTTTCTTTTGTTGTCACTCCTGCCAAATATATATATATATATATATATATATATATATATATATATATATATATATATATATATATATATATATATATATATATATACAGATAGATAGATAGATAGATAGATAGATAGACTTGCTTGTTGTTCCTTCACCTGTTTCCGTCTTTTATTTTTCTATAAATTTGAATTATAAATCATACGCTCACGTGGTTACCCAAGTTAAATCCTGACTGAACTTTCTACTCTCTTGGACTTGCATATCTTAACCACTTCTCGAACTTTCAGTACTTCTCCTCATCCTCATACCAGCACTCCACTGGATCTTCGTACTCTTTTGGATTCTACGTTCATGGATCTCACTGGTTATTTTCGTTGATGTAAATTGTTCTCATCTACTACGACTTTTGAACTTGCTGAACTTTCTAAACTTTTAAACTCCATTGCCGTTCTCTCTCCTTTTAACTTGCTTTCTTCTTTTTTCTCTTTCCCCCATTTTTTCTCCTTTTTTTCTCTTCCCCCCATTTTTCTCCTTTTCCCAGCATGCCTAATTATAAATCCTTCCTTTTCATTCTCTCTCTATTTATTTCCTTTTATTCCTTTCTGTTGAAGAGCGTAGGCTCGAAACGTAAAATACTTTTTCCATTTTTCCTGAGCATCAAATTAATACACTTGCTTGTTGTTCCTACACACGTCTTCGTCTTTTGTGTGTTTGTATATATTTTTATTTATTTATTTATTTATGTGTTTCAGCCAAGTGGCTGCGGTCATGCTGGTGCAATATATATATATATATATATTATTATTATTATTATTTTTGTTTTTGTTGTTGTTATTATTATTATTATTATTATTATTATTATTATTATTATTATTATTATTATTATTATTATTATTGTTGTTATTATTATTACTATTATTATTATTATTATTATTATTATTATTATTATTATTATTATTATTACTATTATTATTAAGGTGGTTATTTGCAATTTACAACTGAAAGACAAGTATTGTCGTCACTTAAGTGACTGAGGGTGCTTGTTAGTCGTTAGAAAAGTGCTCTCACGTGGCTAAGAGTTGTTTTGACTCTTATTTCTAGCAATGCTGATGCATCCTCAACATCCTCAGGCACTTTAGTGGCGATTACACTGATATATATATATATATATATACTAGCTGACATACCCGGTAATTCCCGGGAAAGCGGGGCTTATATCTTGGTTCCGTTCTCATAATTGTTTTGCTAATCCAGTAACAACAATACAAGGTATGTAGCCCTTAAAACGGTTTTTGTGAATTTATGGAGAATACCGAACTGTCTTACACAGGATTATGTTATTAGTAATTCCCAATAATTTATGAATACCCAAATTGTGAAGTCAGTTATGTAATAACAGGCTAATCAGATATGAAATAATAACAATTTAAAGTAAATAATTCTGAAAAAGCTTTTGTGCATTCGCAGAGAATATTATCCTCAGCGGCGCTAGTGTTTGTGAATAAGTCACTAACCGAATAAGTGGATCTATTGTTTAGGAAAATACTATTTACTTGTTTAAGCGTTGTATGGGATAAATTGCGAAAATAACTCAAATATTTCAAAAACTAAGAAATAAGCATACTCAATTTGATTTATACGAAATAATTTACGAACATGAATGGGTTATTTCCCTTGGCTATATATATATATAAGTATCCCTTTCAGGAGAAAATGGGTTATTTCCCTTGGTTACATAAAAATAATATATTAGTTATATGTAATAGATATCAGAAACCCTTCTAGGAGCCTTATTTTTTCAACAATCTAAGTATGTCACTAGTTTCTCAGACCTGAGTTCTACTCACGTGTCAAGTTTCATCAAAATCGATAAAACAATGTAGGAGGAGTTGGATAACAACACTACAAACAAACACACCCACAGATTTCCATATATGTAGTAGATATACAGTGATAGATAGATAGATAGATAGATAGATAGATAGATAGATAGATAGATAGATTGATACACACACATATTTAGGGTAGTGCATGGTTGAGACATTCTACTCTCTTAATGGTCCAGGAAAAAACGTTAACTAGAATTTTATTTTATTGCATGAGGATTGCTACTTAGACAAAGAAAAAAAACCCCCCAGAAAACATACATTTAAGAGATATTAAGGATTTCTTCCTTCATAAGTTAATCACCAGCAACAGAACGCTAAGAAAAGCATAATTTTAAATGTAATACAAAGCCGAGTCTTTATTTAGTAAGACCTTGGAAAAAAAAATTAAACACAATTTCTTGATTTAAACATGACAAATCACTACTAAGTTCTAAAACCAAGCGAATAATGAAACTATTGGGTTGACATAAAATAAAAAAGAAATTCAGAAAGCTTTAATGTGTTCACTTAGATAATAGTAAAAGAATGCTACTGTCAGCAGCTTTTCGCTGATGGAAAAAAAAAAAGAATTCTTATTGCTTGTTCACAAACAGACGATTTGTCTGCTCTGACGAATAGATTTCGATATAGTATACTATTCACAAGATTTATGGTATGTACAATGTGGTTGGAAGTAGACGATTTGTCTGCTTCTGTTAAGTAGCTCCAGTGACTTAGATCTCGTTAGAGTAGACTATTCACCTAATGAACAAGAGAAAGTTTCCTTTGATGAGAACTCATGACATAGTTTCGGTTCTCAGTTGACGACATTTTCCTCTACATGCACTATTGATATTCTTAGAAATACATGAACGTCGCAACTTTCCTCTAAGGCTTCCCACATAATTTAGACTCTTTGTCATTATAAATATCAATGTTTCAAAAATTACAGCGAACGCTGCAAAACAAGAGCTAACTTCGCTAAACTGAACTCACAATGCGGTTTAAACTTCGGTCGAAGTCTTCTTACGTGAACCGCAGTTACTAAAGTACTTATGAAAACCACAACCCTTACTAACTTCCCATTACCATCTCTTTGTTGATTAAACTACATAGGTACACTACACAGATTTGGGCGTGTTACCCTTGTATTTCATTAAAAGAACCCAACATTTATAAGGCATCTTCCTTCCGTAGTACACACACACACACACACACACACACACACACACACACACACACACACGTAAATGTTTAAATATTTTTGTGTATGTTTAAGTATGTTTGTGTATGTATGTACATATAAAACAAATTATACATAATAAATTGTATTGTCAGTGTATGAACAGTAAGTTGTATTGCTGGCGAGCTGGCAGAATCGTTACCACGCCGGATAAAATGCTTAGCAGTACTTCGTCCGGTTCTACGTTCTGAGTTCAAATTCCGAAGAAGTTGCCTTTCATCTTTCCTGGATCGATATAATAAGTATCAGATGAACACAAGGTTCGATGTAATCGACTCACCCCCTCCCCAAAATTGCTAGCCTTGTGCAAAAATTTGAGAGCAATATATGAAAGAACAGGATTAGCAGTACCTGAGATAGTGTTATTGATAAAGAGATAAAAGAGAATCAGTGAGATGATAAATATCAAGTAAATGCAATCTTTCGTAGTCTGGGTATTTATGAGAAAATCGATGGCGACTGTGAAGATACTATGCCAGAATTAGTAAGAAAGTCAGGAGCTTAGGGAATTAAAGATATTTGGTCAGAAATTCACATGCTCCTCTACGTGATTTGCTTTGATTAATCAAAACCAGATTTGATATTGACTTTCTAATGCTTACGATCATTTGGAAGATACGGCTAATCAGAGGATATGATTTTGCGAAATTCATATAAATGAAAATAGAGGCGCGCTCAATAACGGATAAAAGTTATATGACAGTGTCTGTTTATGCAATAAATTTACAGGGAAGTATTCAATGAGGGGCATGATTTGGGACATATACTATTTCATTGAAACAATTTAAAAATCTCATGGCATTTTGATGCTCCTTCTGAGCAATAAATCTTCCATGAATTCCTTTTCTCTCGCCTAGTTGTTTTCAGCCATTACCATATATTTTATTACTCGGAACAGTTGCAGTTATATATGTACAACACTTATCTAAATAAAACAACTTACATGAGATAGTGAGTGTGATAGTTAAAAAGTTTTCAAATATGTCTATGTTTGTGTGTCTGTGTTTGACACCCCCAACGTCGATTGACAACCGATGCTGGTATGTTTACCCGAAACTTAGCGGTTCAGCAAAAGAGACTGATAGAATAAGTGCTAGGCTTACAAAGAATAAATCCTGGGGTCGATTTGCTCGACTAAAGGCGGTGCTCCAGCATGGCCGCAGTCAAATGACTGCAACAAGTGAAAGAATAAAAGAATATAATATTTATATGAAAATCGTTTATGGTTATTAATGACGGAATAAGTAGAAAGAGAACCACTTATCACAAAACTGATCGACAGAGTTCTGTGTAGCACCTGAGGTTGTTCTGTTTAAGAGTTCTCTATCCCAGTTTTTTTTTTATAACAGTCAATGAAACTTCTAAAACTTTCGGCAGAACTATTTGGCAGAAAAATTCACAAAACTTACTTTGAAATCTACCGCTTATTTGGTTACACACCAGCTTATATGATTGGTTGAAGCATATTCATGTAGGCATTAATGTCTTTTATATCGACATAGTTAATTTCTCGTAAATAGTGTTTGCTTTTATGGCAATGTAGTTGGGCCATGGCCCTAAACTGGAAATTTGAGCGGGATGATTCGAAACTAGACAGAAGCCACACTACAACCTCATTGCTGTTGATTGTGTCACAAATCAAAAATATTTTAAATGTGATGTGCTTTCATATCAGTAATAATCTAATACATAAAGAACCAATTAGCTATAACGTTTCCCCTAGAAAATTAATCATGTATGTCGCAATATCTTATCCTCTTTAACGATAATTTGATTTTCTGTTGTTTTTATTTTTCGTTTGAACTTCAATTCCTCTTTATAAATATGATGCATTATATTTAACGGAGAACATTTACCAGCTAGAGTATTGTTTCCATCTAAACGCTATTCAAACGACATTTGGAATTGCTTGAGTATACTTTCAAGTGCTCCTATCAAATTTATCTGTTGACTTCATGAATTCGTCTGATATCATGTTGGATCTCTTTATGTGTTGCAAAATTATTCTTTTCCTTCTTAACAACGAATTTACTTGATAAAGAATATCAGCCAACATTCATTACTGTCACTTTCTTTTGATTGCTGGTCATTATTTAAATCAGTTCTATTGTATATTATATAATAAACTAATATAAACTGCTGAGTTCAAACAATCTAATATCCTTATATTCAAAGACATCTCTTAGCAAACATTTTTTTCCTTTTTTGTGAAGAAATTATACATGATCTTCTATTTGCCAGTGTCGAATCTATGTAAGCCAACTTTCTAAGTACCCAACTTTCTGTATGAACCCCTGCTGTTCAAAGTGATGATCGTTGATTAATTCTTTGATAAAGGTGATACGTAGACACTATAACAAGAATATAGCTATCGTTCTTATAATTGATTTAATGAATCAGTTTCGTACCTAATCGTCAAGTTTTTGTGGAAATCTTTCATGGTTCGATACATGATGTTGATAACTGAAGCCAAAGCGTTCAAGGGTATCTTATAGTTTCAAAATTCAAAACCTTTACTGATTATTCTGGCTCTGCCAAGGAGGTAAACCTTTTGTAACAGTTCTGCTGGGCAATCTATTCCGATTTCCCTTATATTCCTCTTGATGCCTTCTGATACTGTTCCCAAGGACCCAACAGTAATTGGCACTATCTTCACCTTCTTTTTTTTCCATAGCCAGGCTATTTCGTACTTAAGAGGGTTGCATCTATCTATCTTTTCGCCTCCCTTCTTGACTATTCGTGGGTCAAAGGAGCATGCAACATCAACTATATAGCATGTGTGTTGCATCTTGCCCACCACCACTAGGTCCGGTCTGTTATGCTCAAGCACCTAATCTATTTGGATTGGTAAATCCCATAGGACTTTGCTAGTCTCCGACTCTACCACTCTCTGTGGTTTGTGCTCATACCACATCTTGCCTCTCTCTAGCCCCTACTTTTCGCACAGTTTCCATTGCAATGACACGACAGTTTTCTCTGTTCGGATATACAAACGATCATCTTTAGAAAATTTTAAAACTTTCATATCTACAATTTTCTGTGAAAATTTTACCCTTCCTTTCTTTCCTTTCCTTTCTCCCTAAGTATCCGAAAATGTAAACATCTTTTTTTATTGCAAGAACACTACAGCTTTCTCTGTTCGGATATACAAACGATCATCTTATATATAGAATTTTCTGTGAAAATTTTATCCTTCTTTTCTCCATGACTACTTGAGTGTGTAAACCCACCTTTTATTGCAACAACACAAACGTACGATAAAAATTAAGGAGATAAGCACCTGCCAATATATACAAATTGCAGAATTTCGAAAACTGTAAACTGCAGAAAAACCTATAAAAAGAAAAGTAAAATTACAAAAATTCAAAAATTCAACGGTGTAAACATCAATATATATAAATTATTAAAAACAGAACAAGGTGAATTGGTTCTTTCAAAGGCCATGGTCAGCGCTGTCATTAATTGCTAGTAATAGTAAACATATTTGACCTCTGTTGACCGCAAGTGTGGCACTTCTTTTGTCTCCGGATCGGACAGGAATGCGATGCCCCATTGTTAATCTCCTTCTCACCATCCGCCGAATCTATTTACAAACCTGTGAAATTTGGTCCATTCACCAAGCTGCTTCTCTTTGTCCTGCTATCTCCTCCAACCCTCACATATTCATGATTATCTCAAGTACAAGACAAAAGTCGAAACTAAACAACATTTGATAACACCACACAGTAGCAGGAACAAAGATGACGGGCTTAACTAAATAACGGCTATACTGTCGCCATGGTCACAAAGGCTAGCCACAACGATATATGTCATGGTATGAACAATGCTGTAATAGCAAGGTTAAAGTAACTGTAACGCTATTAATGGCGGAGTTGACAATAGTAGCAGAGACATTCAGTGGTGTTGGATGTTGACACAGTCATAAAAGAACTCGAACAGGAACAAACTTACAAATACCTCGGAATAATGAGGGCTCTGGCATTTTGCATGCAAGCATGAAAGAGAAGATCAGGAAGGTATGTAACAGGTGAGTTCAAACAGTCTTAAACTCGAGTTAAATGCACGTAACAAGGTGTTAGCTATAAATTCTTTAGCAGTTGCGGTTGTTACTTACAGTTTCAATGTGTTGAACTGGAATATGAGCGAAATAAGGAAAGTTTGACAGGAGAATCCGTAAGCTGCTGGCTTGCAATAAGATACACCACCCAAAGGCAGATGCAGATCGTCTTTACCTACCCAGAGCTCAAGGAAGTCGAGACTCGGTCCAATTTGAAATCTTTTACAAAACCAGCACAATTGGACCGGCAAAATATCTTGAAACATCTAATGACTGGGTGCTAAAGCTCGTTGAAAACCATGAAAGACGTAAGAAGCTTCATTCTGTTATGAAGGAGAACAAAAAATTTTTAAGTGAATTTATACATAATATCCAGGCTGAACAGTATGATGGAAGTGCAGTAATTGTAGTTGCAAAGAAGGTGAAATCAATAGCAAAGTAAAATACGTTTGAACAATTGGCTGATAGGTGGGAACAAAATCTCTGTATGGCAGATATGTGGCGCGTAACAAACAAGCTGATGTAATCCAGAAGCACACTCATCAGTGGCTACGGAGCTCGGGGCTAAAGGCAGAGGGTGAAGGATTTATCTTGGCTGCTCAAGATCAGAGCCTATTGACTTGGAACTATCAAGCCAATGTGATGAAAAATAGTGTAGACCTAAAGTGCCGATACTACAACGATGGGACTGAAACAGTGGACCACCTAATCTCTAGGTGTAAGGTTTTAGCACTTGTAGAGTACAGATCAAGAATGAGAGAGTTGGCTAATATCTACATTGGATAATGTGTCGGAATTATAAAATCAAAACTGCTGAAAAATTATACAAGCACCACCCTGAGGCTGTAAATGAAGGCGAAAATATAACGATTCTTTGGGACTTTCCAGTATGTGCAGACCGGACCGTCAAAGCAAATAAACTAGATGTTGTGATGAAAGACCAAAAGATATGAACATACTTTGTGACCATAATGTCTCGGCAAAAGAATTTGATAAGCTCAGAAAATATAAAGATTTGATAACCGAAATCGAAATATGTGGCATTTCAAGATGGTTACAATACCAGTGATTGTAGGAATTCTTGGAATGATCAAAAAAGGAACTGGAAATTATTTAAGAATGATCCCTGGCTTACCATCCATGCAGGAAATACAAAAGATTGTTTTAACAGGTACGTCACACGTACTGAGAAGGTCATTGTCGCTGTGAATTTTCTTTCATTTTTCCCCCTTTATTTTCTTTGTTTACTTTTTTTTTTTTTTTTCCTTTTTCTCTCTGTCTTTTTGCCCTTTTTCTCTAGCACATGACTTTGTAAATGAACAATCTGATGTATTTATTTCAAGGACCTACCAATGTATACAGTGCGTTTCTCTGCCCTAGGAGTCAGGAAGACACTCGGCAAGAAATGGAAACAAAATTGAAAGATAATAATAATAATAATAATAATAATAATAATAATAATAATAATAATAATAATAATAATAACATGGATGTGCT
The DNA here is from genome assembly GCF_046866305.1 of Octopus bimaculoides. Taxonomy (NCBI): domain Eukaryota; kingdom Metazoa; phylum Mollusca; class Cephalopoda; order Octopoda; family Octopodidae; genus Octopus; species Octopus bimaculoides. The sequence continues at coordinate 16,494,793 of NC_142929.1, read as the reverse complement.
ACACCGGGCTCCCTATACAAAAACATATCTAATCCAATAACATCGATGGAATTAGGCAACAGAACCGGTGGAAGATTTGAAGGAAGCGGTCTTTTAACGAAGATAATTTTTTTTTTTAAATATTTTTTATTCTTAAAAAATGAAATTTCACTGCCATACAAAGCACAGGTCCTCCTATGCACGATGTCTCAATGAAACACGTGCGATCACACACGCAAAACCAACACCGGAAAGTTTACAAACTATATAAAAAAGAAATGGAACAAAATAGTAAGTACATATATTGAATAATTACGCATACACTCGAACGTGTACACAATGATATATACGTTTTGATACCCATAGAATTACACATGCATCTTAATGTTTACACAACTACGTGAAAATCACAGGACACACTCACGCATACGAAAACACATATCACAAACGAAGCAAAACCAAAACTTTTTTTTTTTCTTCTTTATTTATTTTCATTTTGTGAACAAACACAGACAGTGAACCATTCATAAGTTTAAAACGCCACACACACACACACAAAAATACACTATGCCCGGAGATAAATCTATCAACAAAAAAAATACAGATGAATACCGATCTGCTAGCCTTAAAAAACTACGCTACGAGCAATGTTTACATGCTGAGAACTCGGTGACGGTGTTGTCTCAAAAAACTGACCCTAAACAGACAAATCCGTCCCCTAATGTCAACGCCAAAGCTCGTCATGCCTCAATGATAACAAGGCAGATCACAAACCAGATTGGTCATCGACCGAATCACGAAGGGCCACTTACTCGAAATAGATCTGCTAGCCTTAAGGTGCTACGTCACGAGAGCTCGGAGACGGTGTTGTCTCAAAAAATGTACCCTAAGCAGACAGATCCGTCCCCTAGCGTCAACGTCGAAGCTTGTTATGCCTCACTGTTAATAAAACAAAATATAAACCGCAATGGTCATAGACCGGATTATAAAGGACCACTTACTCGGATAATGAACCAGATCCGAGACGAGAAATCTGCTACTGGTTCAAATCTTCCCGACACACAGGAGCTGGAAGTACCCCACAACCGGAATATTCCAACAGATGGACATCCATGCTCGTCATCAAATAACCAAAAGAAAAAGAATGAAAAATGGTCTAGGGAAGATAATAAAGAAGTTCTTACAGCCTTCTACCATGCCATATATTTCCCTACAGATAAATCTAATACTGTACAAACCTACTTAAACTGGAGACAGAAACACCTTGAAGTAAGACCCTACATAGACAGTAACAAACTTGCCAACGTCAGAAGAAACATTATGAAAAAAAAATTACTAACTGAAGTAGAGATTGACCAAATTAAGCAAGCAGTAAAGGATAAAAACAATGAAACTGCAGATAAAGAAGATACTACAGAGGAAATAATTATAAACCAGCCCAAGGCTGATGAAAATACAGTAATGATTGAAAGAGTTAAGGTAACTGATAGGCAAAGTGAAATACTCTCTGAACCAACCATAAACACTAAGGCAGGTGAAAATCAAATAGATGAAGAAAGTCATACAGAAATCGACGCAACAGAACTACATGATCTAAAAAATCAAATCATGATTGAATGGCTGAAAATTAAAGAAACTAGTATGAATGAACGCGACACTCTCCCCAAAATTCGCAATTCTAACCAAAACCTGAAAATAATTGGTAAAATCCGCCTTGCACTTAAGGATATAATTTCAGCTAATGATGTTGATATTACAGATCTCAACCACCTGTACTATGCATCCGCAAGAATCTCAACGATTCTATGTGGTGAAAAGATTAGAAAAAGACAACACTCCCACAAAAAGCCTTCTTGGCAAGAACGCATTCAACACCAAATTAAGCTGCTTAGATCTGACATAGAATGTTTGAAAAACCTTAAATTTGACAAGAGTATCAAACCTACAAAGACCCATAAACTAAAGAAAAAATATAATATGAAAACCATAGTTGACATTGATGCCACCATAGAAACCATCAAGCAAAAGGTATGTGCTAAAGCTGCCCGCATAGCAAGGTATGAAAAGCGTGTTAGATTCTTCCGAGATAATAACATGTTCAAAAATAACCCCAAAAGTTTCTACAGGAAGATAGGGAAAACACCAGTAACAATAAAGTCTGTCCCATCAAAAGAAGAAGTGCAAGAATTTTGGAATAAAATCTGGGCAGAAGATAAAACACACAATGAAAAGGCCCCTTGGATTGATAGAATATCTACAGACCTAGACTCCTTAGAGGAGCAAAAGTGGGAGGGGGTCAAGGTAGAAGATATAAGATCTGCTCTCAGGAGGTCAAGCAAATGGAAGTCTCCAGGAAAGGATAAAATTCCTAACTTCTGGTTGAATGCCTTCCCAGAAAGCCATGAACTGCTAACAAAACTTTAAAACGATGTTTTGCAAAATCCTAGTTTGATGCCCTCTTGGCTAGTTAATGGTTTAACATTCCTGCTTCCAAAAAATGAGGAAACAAACGAACCAAAAAATTATCGCCCCATAACCTGCTTAACAACAATGTATGAGACGCTAACATCTGTCCTAACCGAGTACACCTATAGTTTTTTAATAGAAAGTAGCATATTCCCTAATGAGCAAAAGGGATGTAAACGTGGATCTTATGGTTGTAAAGATCAGCTACTCATCAATAAGATGATCTTAGAAGATTGTCACAAGCGACACAAAAACTTGTCAATAGCCTGGATAGACTATAAAAAGGCCTTTGATAGCCTACCACATAGCTGGATTAGGAAATGTCTGGAAATGTATAAAATAGCTCCTACTCTGCGAAACTTTTTATCTGTAAGTATGAGATCATGGAGAACCACACTGATGTTGAACAATGACAATGAATCTCTAAATGCTGGAGATGTAAGAATTTCATGTGGCATTTTCCAGGGTGACTCACTATCACCACTCCTCTTCTGTCTAGCCCTAATACCGCTCTCAAAATTGCTCAATGATGCACAGTATGGTTATAAAATATTTGATAAAAATATAAATCATCTCATTTACATGGATGATTTAAAGCTCTTTGCAAAAAATGACCAACAACTCAAAGGCCTACTAGCGATTGTTAAACAATTCAGTGATGACATCAGGATGCAATTTGGCCTTGATAAATGTGCAAAAGCTACCTTTATCAAAGGAAAAATGACAAATACATCTAATGTGAACCTTGACCAGCAAAATGTCATAAAAGAGTTAGAACCAGCGGAAAGCTACAAATACCAAGGGGTAATTGAAGGGGACAATATCAAGCACTCAGTGATGAGGGAAAGGATCAGAAGAGAATGTTATCGCAGGGTGAGAGCAATACTGAAGACAGAGCTGAACGCGAGAAACAGGATCGAAGCGATCAATGCTCTAGCCATACCAGTCGTGACTTACAGTTTCAACATCGTTAACTGGTCAATTACTGAAATATGTAATGTTGACAGAAAAATACGAAAACTGTTGACAATGCATAGAATGCACCACCCTAAGGCAGATATAGAACGTCTTTATCTGCCAAGAAAAGAAGGAGGCCGAGGACTTTTACAGCTGGCATTATCAATGAAGGTAGCCACAATTGGCCTAGACACCTATCTGAAAAACTCTGAGGACTGGATGCTAAAACTTGTCTTAAAATATGAAAGCAAGAAAGCATCCTACTCAGTAACAAAACAGGCAAAGGAATATCTAAGTGAATTCCAATTGCAACAAATTCAAGAATTAGACGAACTAGAAACACCTGCAGAAAAAGCTAAGCGCTTGAAAACCCGTGCTAAAATTGCTGCCTTAGCTATTATGACTGAAAAATGGCATGGAAAACCTCTCAATGGCAAATACCCAAAGAGAGCGAATAATGCAGATATTGACAAAGCCCTTACCCACCAATGGTTAATGGCCTCTGGCTTGAAATCAGAAACAGAGGGGTTTATCATAGCAGCCCAAGATCAATGCCTACCTACAAAGAACTACCAGGCCAACATATTAAAGAACGGCAGCTCCCCATTATATCGTATATGCCAACAACAAAATGAGACCATCGATCATGTTGTCTCCATGTGCAGTCTGCTTGCGCCTACAGAGTATCTCAACAGGCATGATAGAGCTGCACAATATATTCACTGGGTAATATGCAAAAACCTGGACTTGCCCCATGATAAAAACTGGTGGGAACACAAACCACCCCCAGTACTTGAAAATGATCACATTGCACTCCTCTGGAATTTCACCATTCAAACTGACAGAAAGATAGACGCAAATAGGCCAGACATCATACTGAAAGACTTCAGGCAAAAATCATGCCTCCTCATTGATATGACTGTCCCAATCGATATAAACGTATCTGTCAAGACCTACCAAAAACTGAGCAAATATAAAGATCTTGAAATAGAAATTAGCAAAATGTGGAATCTGAAGACGAAAACAATACCTATTGTCATAGGTGCCCTGGGAATGACAGCGAAACGGGCTGATTACTACCTAAATCAGATTCCAGGAAACCCCAAAATGGCTGAAGTTCAAAAGATAGTGCTCATGGGAACTGCCCATATCCTACGTAAAATACTGTCTATGTGATCTCAAATTTTAAAGCAAACACATAATTTTCTTATGGTTTCTTAAACATTCACTTGAACAAAACTGTACAAATCCAAATATATGGTACCCTAGGCATAACACCTACATGAACTTCTAACTTGTTGTCTCTTGAGGTCTCTGGGTGAGACTTGGATCCAACTTGTACAAATGCAAAACAAAAGTCAAACATAAAATAATAATAATAATAATAATAAATAAATAGATAAATAAATAAAATTTAGGCGTATATGCGGCACGAACTCCTTTCCTAGTTGCATCATTTGGTAAGTAGTAGATCATAAGGAGTTCTAATTATGCCATGTTATTAGACACTATATCAAAGTATGAGTGTGTGTGTGTGTGTGTGCGCGCGCTGGTACACACACACACACACACACACATACACACACTGATGCACATATAGCTCAATGAACGACATATATTCTGGAGATACTTCTATCACCCAACAGCTAGCACTTACTTACACTAAGTGGTGTACTGCTCTCACATTTTGACAGTGCTTCTGATATATATGAGAATTTCCGATGCAGGATCCATAAATAAACCCTACTCTACTACGTGACATGAAGGCGTAGTTTTCACTCTTCTCTCTCTCTCTCTCTCTCTCTCTTCGTCTCTCGCTCTCTGTCTTCCACTCACTCTGTCTGTCTGTCTGTCTGTCTGTCTATATGTATGTATGTATGTATGTATATATATGTCGTTTTTCTTTATGTCTTGTTCCCAATCTGTTTTTGTTCATCGTTTTTTCATGTTCGCTCACTTATACCCTCAGCATTTTACTATTGACGCCCGAAATGAACAATCTTATAGATTATTGCACGAAATCGTAATGATTTTTGGCCGATAACTGATGAGGGATGAGCACGCCTACGTCTTGGTGTGGTTTTTCCGTGGGTTCCTTCATCGTACAGTTAGTGTACACACAAACACACACACACATATACCCTTTTATTTTTTATTCTTTTAATTGTTTTAGTCATTTGACTGCGACTATGCTGGAGCACCGCCTAAAAGAGTTTCAGTCGAAGAAATTGACCCCAGGACGTATTCTATCGATCGCTTTTGCCGAACTGCTAAGTTACGGGGACATAAACACACGAGCATCGGTTGTCAAGCGATGGTGAGGGGACAAACACAGACACAAATATTTACACATACATGTATATATATATATATATATATATATATATATATATAGGTGGTGGCACTCCGTCGGTTACGACGACGAGTGTTCCAGTTGATAAGTTAAATATTTATTTAATTTATACAAATATTTCCTTTCCTGAAGTGTGTATACATTTTTTGGTGGACTTTGTGTGTGTGTGTGTGTGTGTGTGTGTGTGTGTGTGTAGCTTTAAAATAAGTTCTAACCTGCTTGGACAGTTCTTTTTGCGATATTATGTTTCTTTTTGAATGTCTCCTATAAAATATATCAGTGAAAATAATGACATTTTATTCTCGATAGGCTTAAGAGAGCCAATTCCATAAGACATTTATCCTTGCACATTAAGAATTGGTCTATGCCACTTCTAATAATTTTCCCGCTAAATGATGTCTTTTGAAAAACACAAATGTATACTCAAATTTTTGTAAAAAATGTTTTAATTTTGAAGTGGCATCTCTAAAACATTATTTATAACTTCTGGCGGCTCAGTTACAAGAAAGTGGACTTTACTATTAGAACAACACATATTTAATGGTTCCTTGTCCTACTTTCTAACTCCACAATTGTGAAATTTTGTTTTTTTCACGGAGAGCCCAGAGATACATTTTTTCTGATGTTTAATCATGATAAGAATCGTGATTATACAGTAGTAGAATGTTACTAAGCCTATATCATTACTACATCTACCAAACACCAATTCTCCTCGCCCTCTTCCTACTTTTTAATCATAGCCCAACAGTCCATTTCAGATGAGCTGAAATACACGTTTTGCTCGGACTTAAGACACAGGGAATTGACGATAATGTCGCAACGTGATTAACTGAAATTGTAGTGAAGTTTCTGGACAAGCAATAGTCAGAGATTCAGAGTAAGTAACTCACATAATATTTTTTTTTTTCAGAAAATCGTCTTAAATTTCTCTTTTAAACTGCAGATTAAGATTCTGCATCAAAAAAATAAAAATTAAAAGAAAATATTTGCAAGACGAATATTTTGAATCCCGTTTTGCCGTTTAACCTTAAATCCGAAAACTAGCCCTGAACTTTAACTCTAAATGCTAAGTCTAATCTCTAAAGATTAACCTTGCCCTAAAATATTAATCCATAATACCTGACCCTGTACCCTAACTTTTTTTAAAGTCTTAATCTCCGGTATTTCATACAGAATTCTGAAAAAATTTCTAAGACAACTCAGCTTTGAAAATGTTATGGCCAGTCACATCCTCTCCAACGAAGAAGAGAAAGAAAGAAAAAAAATTGAAATTTTGAAAGTCTTTATTTGCAAAATATCGTTATCTCCGATGCTTAAAACCTGGAAATCCACACCACCCACCAATTTTGTAATACACACATACACCTAGCATGCGTATGAGTATCTGTGTGTCCTCTGTGTATGTGTGTGTGTGTAAATTTAATCTGATATAAAACTCCTTAGGACAAGATATATTCCATTGGTAGAGGGACTTATAAAAAAAAAAAGACTCAATGACAAAAATGAAAAAAATGTTATTACGATCACGATATCGATATATTCAATATTAGATGCTTAAATCTATTTGCACAATAAAATAGAATCGAAATGCTTAAGCAAGGCATTATTCCATCTTCTTCTGGTGCACGTGCCAAGATAACTTAATGCGTGGCTTAAGTATTTCGATTTGCATAACTAAGCTTCTTTTCTATTGTACTGAATAGTTTTAAACATCAGACACACACACACACACACACACACACACACACACACACACACACATATATATATATATATAAACACTATAATCGAGTTAGTATTTTTGGTATTATTATCGTGTTCTTTATAAATCCCTTTACACATGAAATAATGTTGTCCTAAGAATTTATATTGTAGCATTAATATTATGATACCCATTAAGTAAATTGGTTTTAACGTCAATTTTCAATGTTCCGAGTTCTTTTTGTTAAAGATATTTACAACCGTTACTATTTGGGATGGTAGAAGGTAAGTTTTACAGTGATTCTTATAAATTATCAGTTGCTTTCTCTGTATTGTACGTATTTTGAGGTGTAGTCAATTTGAACCGCCAATCAGTGGCTAGCTTCTGATATTAAGTTTGCTAGTGAATTTGCATCTAAAATGCTCATGTGATCAGTCTAAGATAACTTATTGCCCAGCTTAGATATTTCAAGTTGCATAACTAAGGGCTTGTTTCATTGCCATAAATAAATTTAACAGAAATTATATCACACACACACGCACGCCTGCACGCACGCCTGCACGCACGCCTGCACGCACACACACACACAAAGACACACACACACACACACACACACACACACACACACACACACACACACACACACACACACACACACAGGGGCAAGTTGAAAAATAAACCTAAAAACAACAAAAGTCAAAAGGGTGTACACAGTAAATGTAACGTTTCGAGCATGGCTCTTCGTCAGAAAGAGGAAAGAGGAAAGGTCTGGAAAGAAGGACAAAATAGTCCAAGAAAAGCACCGAATGTGATTAATGGTGACATTGCTAAATGCGCTTTTCTGCCTCTTTGAGCTTCGTCAGTAGCAAGTATCAATTGTCAACCACATGCGAAGACACCGCTGCTGGATGATTTTCGCCTGTTACTGATATATTTTTGTGTTTTTAACACTGTAAGCCTGTGAGAATGACCACCTCAAGACGAATATCGCAGTTAATTTCGCTTTCAATGATGCATCTACTTAAACTGTGATACACTGATTGTTATTTCAAACTGATACTGCTTCAATGCTTATAACGCGATTTTTATTCATCCTGGTGGCTAATTGTGACTTCAGTGATTTTTCAATGACTCTTTTACTATATCAGATCAGTAATTGCAGTTGCTGGCAGATACTTGCTGTTGACGAAGCCCAAAGAGGCAGAAATGTGCACTGCACAATACCACCACCGCTGCTGGATGATCTTCGTTTGCTACTCATATATTTGTATTTTTTAAAACTGTGTGTCTATGAAAGATACTATCATAGGCTTTCAATGCTGTGTCTGCTTTAAGCATGATACACAGATTGCTATGTATGTATGCGTATATGTATGGATGCATGGATATTTGCATGTCGAGTCACTCGTGAGGGTTCCTATGAATGTTACTGGTAATATGGAATCCAGTACAATTTGTTGCATGGTCGGATCTTCGGTGATGATTAAACCATCATCCCCGCTATCCTAGTTTGATGAGAAAAGTTGTTTGAATCTCAGTAAGACTAAAAACAAAACCTGTCAAAAGACAAATGAACCCGGTGTATGTGCAATTACTATCAAGCAATATCACGGGTCCTCAGAAATTCTGGGTTGGTGTCTGGCGTGCAGGGAGACTATTGGGAATGAAGTAGCCATCAGCTTTTGATAAAGCAAATCTCTAGGAGAAGGTCACTCAGATATAAAAGCAGGTATGGAGGGAATAGCTTTTAATATTTTGGCGGTCTTTTGCTTGCGCTGAAGATCATGGGACGTTCACGTTCCGGAGCCTGCAACCCATATACGCATCGGATATCCTGCCCTCGCTTGTCTCTGGATCATGTCAGTTGGGTAGAAATGGTCTGTGAGGTGCTATGCCTAATTGGACCTACAAGTTTAGGTTGCGCGATCGCTGGTGAGGCGACTTTCCGATGTCCGATTAAGCAGGCGGCCGCCACGGCGAACATGGAAGCTGCAGATGCGAACCCGGGTGAAGTCGACCACAGGTTTAATAACCTCATGTATGAGCGTGGTCAGTGGTCAGTGATTATGTGACGAAAGGTAGAGTGTGCATAGGAAGGTGGCAGAGAGAAGGAGATGGAATAAGCGAGAGGGAGAAGACGGCCGATGGTGTGTATTTTGGAGAGATTGGAACGAATGGTGGCGCGCATAAGGCGGTAGAAAGTAGTACGGAGTATGGGTAAGATGGCTGAAGCAGAGTGGAGAGAGGGTGAAAATGGAGGTGGAAACCTTTGGGGATGAAACGGTGGTGGAGGCAGCGACTGAGAAATGAAACGTGGCTAGAGAACCATGTTCCTTCGAAAATTAGTAGGCGCAGTGGTTGTGCGGTAAGAAGCTTGCTTCCCAAACACATTGTTCCAGGTTCAGTCCCACAGCGTGGCACCTTGGGCAAGTGTGTCTTCTACTATAACCTCAGACCGACCAAAGCCTTGTGAGTGGATTTGGTAGACAGAAACTGGTAAGAGATAAAAGATTATATATATATATATATATATATATATATATATATACGTAGGTAAAGTAAATGTTAGAAGTAATACTTGATAATTGTAAACACCTGTGTATGCTAGCTCGTGGTCGGGGTGAATGAATAAATTGGAAATGTAAAACTAAAAACAAAACACAAAGGATTCTGCGGTACACGTGTACCGCAGAATCCTTTGTGTTTTATTTTTATTTTTACATTTCCAATATATATATATATATGTATGTATGTATATATACACAAACATACACTTTATATGTGTGCATGTGTGTATGAATGTGTGTGTGCACGTACGTGTTTGTTTTTGTCTGTGTTTTATATTCCATAACTTAGCGCTGCAACAAAATGGTATAACTAAAACAGATAAAAATAAAATGGTTCAAAATAATGCCAGTTCAAGTAGAAATTGACTAAAAATGGTGTAATCTATAAATATAGGCATCAATATCAGGGGGACAAACGCACCCCAAAATTTCACCGGAAATTTCGATGCCAGATACACACAAAACTTGGTCTTCAATATTTATAAAAAGAATACGTCTTTATCAAAACACATTTGAGAGTTAAAGGTATAAATGAAAACTTTTAAGTGTGGTTACAAAGAGCATGCTCTGATCCTATAGTATTTATGGACAGCAAGTTAGAGCATACCTAGATTAGAACTGAGTCCCTTGATCTGAGGGGTCCCAAGCAACTGCCCAGTGTACCCAAGACTTAAGACAGCATTGCAATGGGGAAGAGTAAGGATCGGAATCTGTCCAGTTTGGGGATGATGGTTGGGTGAGTTCTCGTTACGTATAAGTTACATATCAATGAGATGTATATCATATGCATCATAAGGAAGCGTATTGAATGTTAATTCCAATATTTCGGTTGCTGGAATACCGTACTATATTTTTTATGTCTATAGGATTGTCAGCTGATTAAACAATGAAGCTGATGACGACAAGTGAGAAGATGACAATTCCAGCGCAGTACTGCAACAGTCAAAGAGGGATCGACGTCGCCTCGCTGAACGAGTAACAACTAAATGGTATGAGATCGGATTAAGCAGAAATTAAGGTAATTATTATTTTTTTAATTTGATTGTTTAATTTCTTTTATTAGCTTGTTGGTGTATGAAGTGTTCTTTAGACTAAAAGGGAGGTAATATAATGGGTAGTCTTAGAGGATGGGCGCAGAAAGGAGAGACAGAAAAGAAAAACGGAAGTGACATCAAGGGGGCCAGAGGTAGAAATGACGTCAAAGAGAAAAAAATCACAGTTACTTGTATTTTTTGGTGGCCACCAGAATTGAAACTATTTGTTTTGAGTCGGAGTAAATTAAAAATAGATGACATTTTCGTTAATGATCACCTTATGACTCCTTGTGTAGAATAACAACGAACCGAGGTAAGGTTATACCAGTGTGTTATTCGCCAGTTGGTGGTTCTCCAATTCTTTCTTGATCGAAGTAGCAAGTCCGTTTTGAACTTCTTCAGTAGATACTGCACCATCTATAACTATTCTGTGAAGTTTTTCGTTGAGTAAACCTCTGAAAATTAACTTAACTTTCGGTATTTTTATGAATCAATTTTGAAGTAATTAAATCTATGCAATTGAATGGTAACGCTACACATTCAGACTCCCTAGCTCACATCTAGAAAAAGGCTACCCAACCGAGTAGCATAAAGTTACTCACAGACATACTCTTGTCTCATGGAGTACAAGTGTTTTATCTCTTCTCTCGGCCTAATCTACCCATAGATTGATGGCCTCTGCTGTTTGGAACTGGTTGACATTATGCCACTTCCATTCATCCATACCATAGTCACTCGGCTCTTCAACTCTTATCACCCTTATGGCGTCCAATCTCACAAGGCTCCACACTAGTCACTATATCCAGTTCTTTTCCAGAATATCAACCCTCTGGAATCGCTTCCTTGCTTATGTGCATCAGGCAGATGTTAACTTACAGACGTTCGAGAGGAATGTTAATGACATTGATTTCACTAGTTTAGGAGTTGTTTACAAAGGCCATGGTGACTTCCCTTTCTTTTAGACCTAACACGTAAATAATCTTTATTTAAAGCAACAAAATCTTTGCGAATGGTAAAGTTTGTTATTATCTCACATACAAATATAGTTAAGCGTGGTGTTTTCATCGTCTGTTGCTTAAGATGTAATTATCGACTAAAATGGAAATGATGGAGCTATTTGTTTCAATCATATTTGGATATCATTTGTCATGTCTTCTATCCGATCATAAACTGCTCCATTATAAAGTAATAATCAACCTTTTGCCAGAGATAAAATTCGTGCAGTGGCAACTAAAACACTTTAAAAACTCATTCGCCTTCTGTATCTGGTTTAATCTTCTATGCAATTAGTACACATACTTCATAAGTCGAAGAAGTATTTTCATTAACGTTTACTGAAAATATATTGCAGCTTGCGTAAAAATTCTTTTAAACATGCTAGCATGTCTAAACATTATTACCATTTCATTTGTTTGAATTCCTTATGCTTAGTCAGACGACAGTGGTGTTCAAGATTGTACTTTTTAGAACTGTGACCGAATTGTTACAAATAATGCATGCGTACACATACACACACACACACGCACACAAACACACACACTTTCCACTTCTAAAAAACAAAAATTATTTGTCCATTTTCATTGAACAAAAACTATTATGGGTATTCTTTTTGTTTTCCGTTAGCCATGCAGAAAGAGTTACTTGTATGCACTTTACAATATTGGTTTAAACTCTTTAATAAAAATCAGGAAATGAACCGCTAAATGCCAAATATTATTTGTCTGAAATAAAGTTGTGCTTATTATGTCTTCAATTCGTATGTATTCTTTGCCAGTTTTCATCCAGTACTATGCATACATCATATATTGTTCTTTTACATTATAATGGTTTTCGTTACCCACTTTCGACATGAATATTTCCAATTAAGGGCATTCAACGTCTTCTGCACTTTTTGGTTTCGAACATGCATGCATTCTTCACATTTACTATTATTATTATTATTACTATTATTGGCGAGCTGGCAGAATCGTTAGCAACGCCGGGCGAAAAGCTTAGCAGCATTTCATCTGTCTTTACGTTCTGAGTTCAAATTCCGCCGGGGTCGACTTTACCTTTCATCCTTTCGGGGTCGATAAATTAAGTACCAGTGAATCAGTGGGGTCGATGTAATCGACTAGACTCCCCCCCCCCCACTCCCGAAATTTCTGGCTTTATGCCTTTAGCAGAAAGAATTATTATTATTACTTTCTTTCGTTTGTCTCCCGACAAACCCACTGGCTGGAGAGTATTTGCAACAGTGATCAGCATTCAAAACCCTATCAGTTCAGTAATGAGAAAAGACCACAGTATATCAAGTTTCCACATTTGGAGGCGAAAGTCCTTATCAAGTGATGACATTTCGATCAGTCGTTGTTCTGATGCAGTTTCGCGCCAAATCATAGTTATAAACTGAGGTGTGCAGAAATACAGGCCAGACGATCCGTAGAGGTTTCCAATGTCGCTCCGACTTATGCACGAAGACATAACATTTTCTTCCTTTGTCAAGTATACATTCTCATACACTAGCTACTGATATACTGATATTCAGCACAATAGCTTCTTGTAAAGTAACGATTGCGACATCAGTCTGCAAATAAATACATTATTAAAATTTAAATATTAGGATTGGTTTTATTTGAGAGCAGCACACTGTCAAACTAAATAATCCAACTCCCAGCCTACCAACTATACACTCATCTCTTCTTTCAAGAGGCATGGCGGGAAGAACAGTGATGAGGTAATCATCTGCATCAGGTAAAACCACATCCTCTATATAGCAAACACTTGATCTCAAAGGTAGGCTTTCCTCTTCAAGTCCAGAAAATATTCACCTTTAAAAGACTTCTAACAAGAAGAAAAAAAAAAAGATAAGAAAAGAGTCATTCAACTGATTGTTATGGAGTCGTTCACCAGCATACATCAGATTTATCGCCGCGAGTCCTATATCATACCACTTAAATTAGTCACTTTGTGTTCATGCCAGGAATCGTTGTTTAGTTTCGTACCTTCATGTTTTATGTTCAAACCACACTGTGGTCCATAAAGCAGGTAACCAATCAAGAAGTGCTGGAGTGGATTTAATCAATTATCCCCACCTCTTGTTTTTTAAATGAACAATTTATGATGTGACTGTGTATTAATACTGACTTCAAATTTTGGTATAAGGCCAGCAATTTTGGGAAAGGAGTGAGTCGATCATAGTGGCCCCAATTCATTTTATTGGTCTCAAAAGGATGAAAGGCGAAATTGACTCCGGTAGAATTTGAACTCAAAATGCAAAGACGGACAAAATGTCGCTAAGCAAAATGTCGCTTAGCAAGATACAAACTTTCTCACGAATGGGAAAGAGCAGAGAGAGAGCAGAGAGAGAGAGAGAGAGAGAGAGAGGGGGGGGGGAGAGAGAGGGGAGAGAGAGAGAGAGAGAGAGAGAGAGAGAGAGAAGGGCCGTGGAAAGCATAAAACAAATCCCAAAGCTTTTTATAAACTCGCAAAGGAAACAGCTACAATACAATATCAAATAGGACTATCTATTATTCCTAGAGAATGACTCACTGACGGCGGATCCAGGAAGGGTAAGTGAGATACTCAGGGAACAATTTAAAAATGTCTTCACTTCCCCCCTTGGACGCATGCAGAAAAAAATCCAGCTGAATTCCTTGATATTGCAGCTCTAAAAAAGGAAGCACCAACCATCGATTACATCAACATTGAGGAAACATGTAACAGCGGCCTTAGATGAAATGAGCTCATGCTCTGCCACTCGTCCTGTTGGCGTTCCAGCTATTCTCCTAAAGCCATGTAAGCAGGCTTTAGTGAAACTACTTCAGATACTTTTCCAAAGATTCCTTGCAAGTGGTATACTTCCTAAAAAGCTGAAAGAAGGCATTATATGCCCTATCCACAAAGGTGGAAGCAGAGCAGAGGCCAAACACTCCAGGCCGGTCTCTCTGACTTCACATATCAGTAAAGTCATAGGGCGAATCATCAGAAAGAAGTTAATAATATTCTTAGAAGAAAATGACCTACCGAACAATACTCAGCATGGCTTCCGTCCAGGAAGTAGCTGCCTTACACAGCTCCTACAGTACTATAACTGGGTTTTGAAACAGCTGCTTGACCGTTCAGGTGTCAGTGTGATATACCTTGACTTCGCAAAGGCATTTGATAAGGTAGATCATGGCATGATAGGTTATAAGCTACGAGACCTTGGCATCGCTGGTAAACTGGGAGAGTGGCTGCATGACTTCCTTAAAAACAGAATTCAGGTAGTTGCAGCCAATGGTGCCTTTTCTGAGGAAACTCAAATCCTAAGTGGTGTCTCCCAGGGAACTATTCTGGGGCTATTACTGTTCATAATAACTCTCTTAGACATGCCCACAGTCACTTGGACAGCCACTGTCACTAGCTATGTCGATGATACAAAATTATCACAGGCAATAAAAAAACCAAGCTGATGTCATAAGTTTACAAGAGGACCTAAATTCAATATACAAGTGGGCCGAAAACAACAACATGCAGTGTAATGCTGGAAAATTTCAAGCACTGCACTATCAACTCACGAATACAGTACAATTTACATGTACAGGACCCGGAGGTACTACAATCACATAGTCACAGGCAGTGAAAGACTTGGGGATCAGTGTGTGCAATGACGCACCATTTCATATGCACGTTAGCAAGATGGCAGCAAAGTGCAGACAACTGACAGGATGGATACTGAGATCCTTCAAAACAAGAGACTAAGAAACTATGTTGACCCTGTGGAGTACCTTTGTTCTCAACCACCTGGACTACTGTTCCCAATTATGGTCACCACATAGTGCCAAACTAACAGCGGAGCTTGAAGCGGTCCAACGCCACTACAAAGAAAATATTGAAACAGTGCAGCGGATGAGCTACAAGGATAGGTTGAGAAAACTACAGCTTTACTTCCTGGAGCGAAGGTGAGAGATATGCAATAATATACATATGGAAAATCTTAGGAGGGCTAGTACCTAACTTTGGCACTGAGCGTTATACAAATGCCAGAACTGGCCGCCAATGTACTGTACCAAAGGTACCATCCACTCCATCTAAATTCAGGACCAGGTACTGCAATAGTCTAGGGTTCAAAGGCCCACAGCCTTTCAATGCCCTGCCACAAAAATTAAGAAATTTGCATAAGGTGGAAATAGATGTCTTCAAAAATGAACTAGACATCCTTCTCTCCACAATACCCGATGAACCAACATCCCGAGATAAGGTACAGACGAGGACAGCGGAATCAAACTCGCTTATTCACCAAATGTACTAACAGTTGGGACAAAGGCACATACAGGAGTGGTAAAGTGAAACACCCAGACTGAGAAAGTCAGAAAGACTATGGTGGTGCTCCAGCATGACCACAGCCGCGTGGCTGAAACGAATAAGAGAGAATATATATATATAGATAGATAGATAGCTACATGTATACAAGTGCGCACAAATAAGTATATGCATGTATGTGTGTGTGTGTATGTGTGCGCGTATGTATGTATGTATGTATGTATGTATATATGTATGTATGTATGCATGCATGTATGTGTGTATATGCATGTATATATGTGTGCAAGTATCCCGTGTCTTTGTTTATGTTTACACCGGTCCAAAAAAGCGGTGTAATTTACGTTATGTTCCTTCCTGATCAATAACTAAAGCTTCAGGAAACAATATCGATAAAATAATTACTCGACTGGAATATGTTACGAGGGTCGATATAATAAACTAAAACCTGAAAGGTATTCCCCCGCCAGAATGTCTGCTGTCCAATAAGTTAAACCAGGAAAATGATAAAAGAATTAAATACAAGCTGGCGAAAGATAATAACGGAAAGGAAGTAGTGTTAAGAGTTACTGCCCTTGAATTAGATGATTTACTTCCTGCGGAAACAGACGCTATTTTATGGTAAGTTTCTGTTATTTGTTTCACTCAGTTTCCCCTATTTAGATATAATTTGTAAAGTGTCCAATTTCTGAATGTCTTTATTATTGTCTTAACGTTGGTTTAGTGTATCTGATTGTTTGAGAAACAGACCTGTGCAAGTCTATATTTCCCATACTCGCCTTCGACTATGTTGATGATGATCGCACGACGAATTTACGCCAGAAAATAATATTTTTTTTCTCGGTCTTTTTTTAAATTTATTTTTCCTGATTATTGTATCTTTAGTATTTCTCATCTATTATCAACCTATGCAGATATTTTGACTTGTCTTGATTATCATCCGTAATTGCGATTATCATCCGTAATTGCGATTATCATCCGTAATTGCGATTATCATCCTTAAATGTAATGTACTGTTTTGACAACAATCGTCACTTAATTATGAGAATCATATAATCAGAAGCTTCATTAAAATGGTAATTCCAGAAAAAACCCCCCAGCAAAATAACCCCGAAATCTCACTCAACCGTAATAGATTAACAACAGTATATTTATCTATTAAAGTAAGAATTTCAGATTTTGTATAGTAAATATTGCAATATCGCTTATGATATTTGGTATATATTTGTAGTCGATTTAGGGTTTAAAAAAATAAAAAGAACAAGTTTGTAGTCACTTTTCTAGAAGCAATTACTATCATTATTAGTGTTTTGAAAGCATGATCGTCTTTAACACTCTGAAAACTAAGTTTTTTTGGATTATATATTCCTGATAAAGACTATATGAACGTGTGTGTTAGAAGTACATTATATAGTTTTGTGTTTATCCTGTCTATGTGTACAATTTACAGGTTAGAATTTAATTTCATAAATTTCTCTTCTAGAATATACGAATAATAAACTCAGTTTGACACCTGTCATTATTGTTTCTTTATGGAATTTTTGATAATTACAGTAAAACAGTTCCGAAGACTTCGAATCGCCAATACACCTGTTTGATATGTCAGTCTTCACGCACATATTTGTATTTACGTGCACCTTAACTTGGATCTAGTCTCGTCTAAGTGGCTCTTCGACAGTAAACGATACATGAGCTGTGCTACTGTAGAGAAGCTTACAAAACAAAATTATGAAAATGAAAAGTTTATGTTTAACCTTTGATCTGATCTTAATGAAAAATAATTATCGTCAAAGGCATTCCAACTTCCACCTTAACGTTTTAAAAAAAAGATTCTTGTTTTTTTTTTCAGTCCTAATATGGCTAGGACTGCAAGTCTTTTTGCTTCTTTAAGATGGCAAGATGTGATTTAAGAAAATTCGCCTGTTATTTCTAGCAGATCGAGTGACCACTTGGAGGTTTGGCATGAAAGATTTAATTATTATTATAGACAGATTCTGAACTCGCGCTTGTGTTTCTCTTTCATTGATGTAACACATACAGACATACAGAAGTACACTCATGCACACACGTACGCGATCAATTCATTTTAAACTGTTGCTTCGATATTAAGGCATGTTTTTAATCGATTTATTTTGGGAAGTGCTTAGTTTTTATCCAAGAGAGATGCATCCTAGTTGTTATAGTTTTGATGTATCTACAATTTGTTTGTGCCTTTAAACTCGAATAGCTACATGATTAATCTATTTGTTGTTTAGTGTGAGATCAGACCTGGTCAAAAAGTCCAATGGTCAAAAGATGTTCCGGCAACGACCGTTCCGTCTTATTTTTATACACAAGGATAATTCAGCCTTAGATATACTTACTATATACTTACTATATATCCATAATTTTTTTTCTTATAAATTGCAAGGTGTGTTTCAAGTGAGATTTAGTTGCTATTTCTCGCAAATTGAGTGTCAGTGGTAATGCGCTGTCGTTGCAGTTGTCAGGGTTGTTATTGTTTTTCAGTTTACTTTTAATATTTTACAAAAGCAGCTATTTGACAGGTTTTTCTGAATTCTATGATGATCTTATCTCACTGCTGTATTTCTTCCTCATTTATTTTCAACGTCACAACATGCAACCGTAATTATTATTGATTTTTTTTTTCTTATTTTATTTGATACCATTTCAGCTTGCTGCTACATTTTCTTCAGTGCTTCTTATTTGACTGTTAACTACAAGATTTCCAAATTTACTCACCCCCATTCCCCCTCTCTCTCTCTTTCTCTCTCTCTCGTTTTAATATTAAGCGCTCATGGAAAGGTAGAGAAGACGGGGTATAGCTGAGACAGTCGAGCGTCGAACACAATTACATTTCGGTATCTAATCCACGACCTTTAGTGTTCAAATCCCGCCAGTGACCAACTTACGTTGCGTTTCATTTATTCAGAGTCTACCAAATAAGGGTCAGCACTATACTGCTTTCGGATTAAACATCTTTACCTTCCTACATTATGTACGGTGCCAATGTTAGAAATCAATATCAAACAAACCATCATGGGAGCTTTTACGTGGTTCCAAAACCTACCAGAAATAACAGTGAAATCTGTCACGAATCACACCCTACAACCTGAAATTAGAGAATGAAGGATGCATTACAACAGGAATGATTTTGATCATAGATCTATCCAATGATGACTGATATGGAAACTAAACTGATATGAAGACAATAACAAAAACAATATTAAGGCTTAATGGAAAGCACTATAGAGACATTGGTAAATTTCTCATAATGATGAGTAGTTGTTACAAAAATATAATCTGGTTTCTGACTCATTAACTAAAGTGGATTGCTATATGGCCTTCGTTGGTCAAAACTGAACAAAGTTTCAATTCTTGGTTGAGGTAATTTCGAATCACTTGTCCTGGGAACATCATAACCTAAGATTTCCAGATTTGTTACAGTATACCAGTGTTTAGCCGAAAAGAATTCATTAGCAAGTTTCATTTGATTGAGAGTGGTAGAGATGACTGAGTGACTGGAGGGACGAAATAAATGTATAAGGAAATTGTGGTTAACATATTTAATATAGTGAGAGAGCCAAGAAATTTTTTATTAATTAAAATTACACATATAGTGTGAAGGAAAAAAAATCCCATTAGTTTAAAGATTAATTTTTTTTTTTAATAAAGCAAGGGAGATAACTCCAAAATTTAAGTTAATTAAAAATATTGACTGAGTTCTTGTTTCATTACTACTTGTGCCACCAGAGGTGACTTTGTTATTCATCTCTTTATATAATAGTAGTAGTAACAAACCAACAAAGCGTGACTGCTTGATCTGCTTGAAATATCTGATAAACCTTCCTCAGATCTCACTCTACCATCTTAAGGACAGGATATGTTTGATACTCTAATCCTACACACCCCTAAAAGACAGGATAACCATGGCTAGAATACTTTGATTCTAGGTCTGTTTGATTATGGTAACCTATGCTTAATGATGTACGTAATATACTCGAATCTGTTCAGCTAATTAAACTCTACAAACTTATGTTGTGTTTTAAGTAAAAAAAAAAAAAAAAAAAAAAAAAAAATGCCAACAAGAAAGCCTATATATTTGATGTCTAAGGAAATGGAAATAGATGAGACGATAGAACAACAAATACTAACTCTAGGATTCAGTTTAGTGTCAAATGTAATTATTCATTTATTCATACTATTTTGAGGAGCCTGGTGTCGCCTCCTGGTTCACCAGTCCTCACTCAAATCGTCCAACCCATGCCAGCATGGAAAGCGGACGTTAAACGACAACGACAATGCATTACATAGTATTGAGATTTCGATGGTTTGGGGATTTATTTTTAGAATGACATTGTAGGTTAGGTGTGAGAGGCTGGATCTAGCCAGTTTGAACACCCCTTCAATCCCACCAAATTGAAAGCATAACTTTTGGGTGAAGTCCTGCTCTGGAGATTGTTTGTTGTGCTTTGCCGTGCTTCTCCCATGATTGTTTGCACTTCACATCATCATAGATGATCCACTATTCACCCCTTGTCACCATTCACATTTCTGCAACAAATCACAGATGGAAATCTGTTGTTTGAGGTTAGCCTCATTCAATTGATGTGAGACCCAAACATCAAACCTACTTATGCAGTCAAGCTGATGCTGATGGTTTTCAACACTTGATTTGAATATTTGGAAAACGTCTGGATCATCCTGGTTCTATAATGGGAGTTTGTGTTTACTATGTCCTTTATTTTGTTACTGTTAAATCTTACTGGGCTGGCCAGAAAGAGGTGCATTTTGAACCAAAAGATTCCCTGATTAAAATCTTGAAAACCACTTTTGGCACACACATTCTGTAACATCATCCTTTCCACACACAGCATACACACTTTTCTCATACTTTTTTGCTTTTTCACATTAAAAAACAAAACAAGAAAGAAAACATGAATTGATGATAATGTTTGCTTTGGTTCTCCATTTTCAGAGTGATCCCAAGCACATTGAATACAGCCTTGTCTTGTCACAAGTTTGTGTCTCCAATTACATTGAAGTGTCAAGTATGTACATGCACAAGTGACTACACATTACATCACCCTCTATTTATCAGAGTGCTTGAAATTTAGTGTTGGAAAAACCTGAAAAGAATTTTCGGCCCATGCAATAGTAGAGTTATTCCAACCAACTTTAGCCTTACCCTATGAAAATTGGCCTTGAGCCAATGAGATAACTTTTATATTACAGCCCCGCAAAATGACACTCAATCATCTTAACAAAAATAGATCAGTTCATAGGATAATGTAATCCTTGATATACTATGCTTGAAAATGAGATGAAATTGTCATCACTAGGTCACATGTGATGACAGGTCTTCATGTTCGGAGCTGATCTGGAGTTGAACACTAACAAAACCACTCTTGTACTTAGTAAAATATATTCATTATTATGTAAGAAGATAGAATTTTAAATATCTTACTTCAATTTTTCTCTCCCTATTTACAGCTAAGTTTTAATTACACCAGCTTGGTATATATATGTATATATATGTGTGTGTGTGTGTCCAGTGTATATCATAAATAGAAACAAGACGTAAAACAACAATACAAAATCAGTAGTTTCCACTGTGATGAATGCGATAGAAGAGAGGAACATGATTTACTCTGGATATAAATTTCATTTCTTCATCATCATCATTTAACGTCCGTTTTCCATGCTAGCATAGGTTGTACGATTTGACTGGAGACTGGCGAACCAGATGGCTACACCAGACTCCAATCTGATCTGGCAGAGTTTCTACAGCTGGATGCCCTTCCTAATGCCAACCACTCCGAGAGTGTAGTGGGTGCTTTTTTTGTGCCACCAGCATAAGGGCCAGTCCGGCGGTACTGGCAACGGCCACGCTCAAAATGGTGTTTTTTACATGCCACCTGTACAGGAGTCAGTCCTGTAATCAGAATATTTTAAGATCAAGCTGTTTGTTCAACTATGGGAGAGTAAATATTGAACTGCAACATTTTTGCTTTTGCTTGTGTTTGTGCCGTTGTTAAAGTGATTTCATAGCTATGTGGTTATATATAATTCACACTAAGATAAGATGTGCTTTGTATATTGTTGTTGATGTTGCAATAAGTTTCTACAAAAAAAAAAAAAGAAAAAGAAACCCCTCAAATTTTAATGGTGCAATTCATCTTAGTTGTGTCTTGTCTTTGCTAAGGACATGTTGAGATTTAGAAATAAGTGAAATCAGTGAATGTATTTCACTAGAATTATTATATCTTTACAAGAGCTTGACAGGCATTTTCGACTAGCAGGTCATGCTACTCCAGACTGATGATGAGCAAAGACTCAGAAACATGTCTCGAGATGCAAGCTTAGCTGGGTGGAGGTACTTGTCTCCCCCTTGTAAACATAAGGACACAGGAAATGTGTCAAGGTTGGCAGGAAGCGGTGCAGCTTCCTAGGTCTAACCAACAGTAGTATTATTCCCTTCAGGGGACTGTCACATTAAGTTGACAGCATGCAACTACTTCATCTTGAGATTTGTCAATCATATTTGAACAGACTGTCTGACAAAATGTGTGCAGCATTCTGTGACTGTCTCACTGATCCTCACACTGCCAAACACTGCATGTATTTTCTAAAGTATTTCTTATTTTGGGTTAAAGATGATTTATGTGTTGTTCAAACATGTAGCAACTCTGATGGTGTCATAGATGTGCTTGAGCAGAAAAGACAGAAGACTGTTTAACAACAATAGCTTACCAAGTAGCAATTGAATTCACTATGAAAAGAAGTTGGTCACTACGCAAATTGTTGAATGTTTTGTTTGCTATAAACTGTCTGCAAGCACAAAACTGTTACCTTTGTGTAACACCAGTTGGTAAAAAGGAGAAAAAGAAAGATACAGTATAGATAGCAAACTTTATTAGATATTTGTATATTCTGTAAAGGATATAGAAAAGCTGCAAATTACTTTCTATTAAGTAGATACCATTATTAATAGACAATATTACATTACAACTAAATGTTCTTAATGACAAAATGACAATAAGTTCAATGGTTGATATTTTAGCTAATTTTGTCTTGTGAACCTATTATACTTAAGTGAAGGTTTTATTTCTGTAGTAAAACTTGTGTGAGTATGAAAAAAGAAAACTAGATTTAGTTAATTCTATTATTCTGTTATTACTGTTTATGTAACATAGGCAGTAGACTAGAAATTTGCAAGGAGGGGAGGTTAGTGATTTTAAATAAGTCCTCAGTACCTAACTGGTACTTCATTTATCAACTGTGGAGAAATGAAAAGCAAAGTGGATCTTAAGAAAATTGATATTGTTTCTTTATATTTTAACATAAAGAATTTTTTTTTTTGTTGTTGAGCCATTTCCAGTATGTGGGTATTTTTATTTTTATTAATTTCCAAAAATTAACTTTGGTCAGAAATTCACTTAGAAGTATAAGGATTCATAGTACATACCATAAAATAGAGGATGACTAACTAGCAGTTTATAACCAAAATATTTCCTATAAAAGTCCTTTCTTTTCTTTGCAAAAAACAAATATTATGACATCTTTAAAATTTTGTTGCACTCAATATTAAAAAAAAATTCAATATCTTTAATATAGATATGGCAACATGTTTAGCAGTTTTAGTTTGTATTATACACGCACATGCACACACACACGCACACACACATTTATTTATTGAAGTGTTTAAATTGGAAAGATGGATGCAACTAATATTTTACTGTGTCAGCATATTTTATGCTTTTGTTCAAGGTTAAGATTTCTTTGTTGTGCAGAATTGCTTATACTATGCGATCACAGCAGCTGGATTTTACTAACAAAATGGGAAAGCAATAGATCAATGGATATAATTATTTTATTGATGCACTTCAAAGTAAAACATTGGATGTGTTGCCTATAGGTGAACACACATTTCTATTTGTTCAATTAATAAACTGCATCGGTTGCAGCTTATTTTAACTACTTTAAATTATCCCTTAGTTGATATATTTTTTTAAAGCAGATGATAGCTTTTGTTACCATTGGGATTTAATTAACATTAGAAAAAGGATGCAAAGGGATAATTGCCAGAGTAAGAACTGAGTGGAAAAAAAAATCAGGAAGCTTTTCCTCTGTTGCCAACAGAGGAAATCCCTCTTTGGATGAAGAGGGCAGATTGTGTGATGCCTTTGGTATGAAGTGTAATGTTATATAGTACCAAAATATTGTGTTGAATGTTTTGGATGTGTGAAAGTTGAGAAGAAAAGAAGCAAACCTGGTCCACTGGAGGGGTAATGTTGGTGCACATGAATGACTGAGCACAAATGAACTGAGAAAATAAAATGGGTACAAGAAGAACCAGAAGCAGTGTACCAGAGAGAAGGCAGCTGGTATGGAGGATGATAGTGGAGTGAAGAATGGTAAACGATCCAAATGGAAGGAATTTGTTTGAGAAAGGATCAACAAAGACATAGAGTGAAGCGGTGAAAGATGATTTCAAGAAACTGATAAAGAACTGCAACAGTTGGGAAGATGTTGTGTTGGAGAAGACCTGTCTAAGCCAGATTGCATGGGAAAACATGCAAAATGATATTGAATGATATTTTTATTCTTATCAGCTCATGTTCTCATTTACAGAACATATAATGAAAATGAAGATCATTTTCGTTACCATTTCTAGCAAGAACGAGTAGCCCATGTGTTCCAATAAATTTCAAAATAACCCAGGTTTTGATACCCATTAGTGATACATTTCTAATTTTTCTAAACTGATATATTTAGCTGATATCTGGGATTAGACAACTTGCTTAAAAGTAATAAGCCAGCATGAGTTTTAGTTCAGAAAAATAATGTTATTTTGCCTGATAGAAAACTGACTGATGGCTGTGGCATTAAGAAGTTTCCTGCATAACTGTGTGGTGGTTCTGGCTTCGATCTCACTACACAATATTTAAGACGAGTACTTTCTGTTAACACTTTATGAATGAAATTTGTTAGATAAAAACAAACTGTGTGGAACCTGTTATGTTATCATCATCATAGTTTTAACATTCTCTTTTCCATGTTTGCATGGATACGACAGAATTCAGTGAAGCAGATTTCCTATGGCCAGATGCCCTTCCTGTTGCCAACACTCATCTGTTTCCAAGTAAAGTAATATTTCCCCATGAATGGATACGTTTTCAAGGAAGACTGCAAACAAGGTACACTGCTTGTATGATACTCATTTATACCTGTAACATACATACACATGCAAAGCACCTGTGCCAGTGCCATGTGTAAAACATCTGATTCCACATAAAGAGTATCCATCCTGGTGCTACTTAGAAAGTACCTGTGCTGGCACCACATAAAGAGCACCCATGCTGCTACTATACAACAAGCACCTGTGCTGGCACCACATATGAAAAGGGGCCATGCTAACACCTTGAAATAAAGCACCATGTGATAAGCACTCATTTCAGTGTTACATAAGAAAGAAACAGTTCTAGCACCATGAGATAAAGCACCCATGCAAGCGCCACGCAGAAGGCTCCTATACTAGTGTTACATAAAAGGCACCAGTACTAGCACCTCGTAGCACCACATAAAAAGCACCCAGTATACTCTGGTTGGAGTTAGGAAGGGTATCCAGCCATAGAAACCATGCCAAAGACAATTGGAGCCTGGTGCAGCCTTCTGGCTTGCTAGCTCCTGTCAAACCATCCAACCCATTTTGGATATTAGCCAATATGTTCTTCCTTTATTTTTAAGATGATTGTTATGTTTTGAGGGACTTTTGGTTGCTATTTCTAATTTCTAGCAAGTTGAGTAACCACATGCATCTTCCTCTCAGGTGCTTGACCTGAGGAGATTAGTGTGTGAATATGACAGAAGGCAACAGCAAAGGTTTTATGTCAGTTTTTTTTCCCCTGTCCAAAGCTGGGGTTAGCCATGTGGGCCCAATGTCCCTCATTACCATCGTGGTTCCTTTCTTTATTGCTGGATACCCTTTCTAACTCCAACCAATTTAGTCATCTCCTACCTTTTCTAAGACCAGGGTTTACATGAGATGTGAATGCAGTAGAAGGAAAATTTTTTTTGAAATGGAATCTCTGTCCTGTTGTCAGAAGAACTAAGTCTTTGATTATTGTTAGTTTTGACATTCCAAGGAATGTAAAGAAAATATCTCCAAATTCATTGCATGCCTAATGCTTTTACCTATTCTCCAGAGTGATTTTAGTGATATCTAATCTGTTGCAAGCAAATGAGCCGAGTTTTTAGTCTGAGGATAACTTTCTCTCTTACTCCCACTAAACTTGGAGGCTCTGAAAAGGATCATAGGTGCCACTTTTCCTCCTCCTCTGACTAAGTCATAAAGAAAAAGCAACAATGAAAGACATAAGCTGTCTGAATCATCATCACTAGGGAGGCAAGCTGCCAGAATCGTTAGCACACTGGGCAGAATGCTTAATAATATTTCATCCGTCTTCATGTTCTTAGTTCAAATTCCACCAGGGTCGGCTTTACTTTTCATCCTTTTGCAGTTTGTAAAATAAGTACCAGTTGAACACTAGGGTTGATGTAATCAAATTAATCGTGCCCCTGAAATTGCTGGCCTTGTGCCAAAATTCGAAACCAATATATCACCATCACCATCATTTAACATCCATGCTGGCACTGGCTGGATGGCTTGACAAGATCTGATGGGTCTGCATTGTACTGCTGTGTCTGCTTTGGCATAGTTCTACAGCTTGATGCCCTTCCTAATTCCAGCCACTTTACAGCATGTATGTACTACAGGCTTTTATTTCTGTGTGCCACCAGTACTAGTAAGATCATGATGCCACTTGCAAGAATTCCTGGAGGGTAGCTTTTCACCAGGAGATGACTGATAAAAGTAAATATATAAAAAAAAAGGGAGCGGGGCATAACAGAACACATTTTAGAAGCAAGGGTTGGAATGATCAGATGGAGCTAAAAAGAAAGAAAAATTGTGATGAGGAGGTGTCTGGGTAACCCTCTTTGTGGATTTTCCTCTTTCTGTTGTGTCTCAATAAGAGCAAGTGTGCTGTTATTGTGCTGTATATTCTCCTTGTGAGTGTTTATTGAGCGAAAACACCTAAAGCTCCACGAGGCTCTGGCAGGGGATGGTGGCGAACCCTGCTGTACTATTTCACCACAACTTTCTCTCACTCTTACTTCCTGTTTCTGTTGTGCCTGTATTTCAAAGGGCCAGCTTTGTCATTCTGTGTTACGCTGAATATCCCCGAGAACTACGGTAAGGGTACACGTGTGTGTGGAGTGCTCAGCCACTTGCATGTTAATCTCACGAACAGGTTGTTCCGTTGATTGGATCAACTGGAACCCTCGACGTCGTAAGCGACGGAGTGCCAACAACAACAACAATTCTCCTCCTTAATGATGTCTTGACTTTGTTTCACTCATCGTTTTGCAATTCAGAATATTCACACTTCCTATCCTCACACCATAAAAATTTTATGTGATAGCTTGACAGCAATTTCACATAGTTAGACACTTCCACCTTTAATTGATTTGCTATTATTTTCCCAGTCAATCTAAAAGTCTAGTAATCATAATTATTCTATATTAAATTTCTGAGCGAGATATAAACAGTAGCAATACGGAATTGTAACATATAATTGCCAACCAAGTGTGGCGTCCTATACAGGACAGTGCTACTGACGTTTATAGCCCCAGGAAGACATCTCTTCCAGCTGGTTAACGACACACATTCTGTGTCTGATTAGTATTTGCTAGAAGAGGTCATCGCTTCCATCTCTTGCCTTACATGATACACATGAAAATCTTAAGTTTGTGTGCTAGAGAGTCATAAAGCTAGAGATGGAAGCAATGACATCCTCTCGCAAATACTAATCAGACACAGAATGTGTGTCGTTAGCCAGCTGGAAGAGATGTCTTCCTGGGGCTATAAACGTCAGTAGCACTGTCCTGTATAGGACGCCACACTTGGTTGGCAATTATATGTTACGAATCATAATTTTTATTATCACTATTACTGTTATGAAACTAGTGTGTAGTAGTCTTGGTTTCCTGAGATACGATACATGTTACGAAGGCTAAACTTTGTGGTGGGCTATTGTTAACACCAACGTAGACTCATATGACACATGTACATCATCATCATCATCATCATCATCATCATCATCATTTAACATCTGTTTTCATGCTATGTATGGGTTGGATGCTTCGACAGGATCTGACAAGCCAGAGGGCTGCACCGGGTTCTAGTCGTCTGTTTTGGAATGGTTTCTATGGCTGGATGCCCTTTCTAACGCCAACCACTTTACAGAGTGTACCAGGTGCTTATTATGTGACACCAGCACGGGCACCTTTTATGTGGCACTGGCACAAGTGCCTTCAGTACATGGTGCCAGCACGGATGCTTTTATTATGTGGAACCTGCATGGATGTTTTATATGGAACGCCTACACGGATGCTTTTTATGTGATATTGGTATGTTCAGAGTGATACTGCACGAGGTGAAAGAGATGTGTCAACAATATGGTATACATTATGAATATATGTCCATATGGATATACATTGTGGCTGTATGTCAATGTCTTTGGGTGGCAGAGCTAAATGCAAGGAGACATGGGATCCCTGTAGAACATTTTTCACCAGGAGGCTGCTCAAGATGGTAGTAGTTTTCCTGAAAACACATCAGGAAAGCCTTATAGGAAATTATGGTGGATGGAGTAGGGTAGATGGGCGCATCTAGGGAAAAGAAACATATGCCCTTTTTAAAAGTAATTACTAGGGGCCATGCTGTGTGGACTATATGAAAATTTACTTAACCTGACCAAAGCAGTCTATAGGGCTGTGTGTAAATGAGAAAATGAGAGCAATTCTTAACACCTGAATCAGTAATGAAGATATTAAGGAAGAAATCTAATAACTAAGTGTTCCTAAGGAGATAAGTATGTAAGTAGGTAGTGAGGTAAAG
The DNA here is from genome assembly GCF_046866305.1 of Octopus bimaculoides. Taxonomy (NCBI): domain Eukaryota; kingdom Metazoa; phylum Mollusca; class Cephalopoda; order Octopoda; family Octopodidae; genus Octopus; species Octopus bimaculoides. The sequence goes on along the minus strand of NC_142929.1, from coordinate 16,465,491 downwards.
GGAGAGAGAGAGAGAGAGAGAGAGAGAGAGAGAGAGAGAGAGATAATTCTTTTGATTAGAGATCCGCAGAATTTTAGCATGAATTCTTAGCCATGACTAAACAAGCAACAAGACAATAGAGATGTAATGAGTGATCATATTCATAATTAATAACATTAATTAATTACATAGTATGAGTGGTTGTTCATTGTAGCTTGTGAAGAGAGATAATAACAAAAAACAAGATAAATAAATAATAAATACATAAAACAAAAAAAAAATCTCAGTCATTTAGCTTGAGAGCATTATCTTGTGTATGGTCAACAAAACAAACAAAAATAACCAAGAATAAAGAAGAAAGTAGTATGATGAAGTGCATGTCCTTTTCAAGCTTTCTGTTAGTTGAAATAATTATAGGGCCCATGCTCTTAGTGGGTATAACACAATTATTCATATCCAAGTTATTTGTTTTATTTGAGAAACAAATCATAAGTAGGTCTATAGAAAAATTCTATACTGATTGGGACTGTTTAAATAATAAAGGAATTATTCAAGATGGTTACTCTATGAAATCTCATGTTAGAGGAAAGAGTCTGAGGAAATGTGAGATAAAGTTCATTTCTAAAGAAATATATGGCCCAAGGATCTTAATGTTATAAATTAGTTAGCTAGGATCATTTCCCTTGGACTATGTATGATAATGACATGAAGAAACAATATGATCAAATTTAGTCAGAAAAGAAATGGAAGAGAATAATCAAATGATTGTTTGATGTTCTTAAGTTATTAGAGTGGAAGTAGTGGTAGTATCTGAATGAAAAGTATTCCGGATCAAGGTTGTAAGAATAATGCTTCATAGAAGGTAAGAAGTTGGTAACAGAGACATTTGAAAAGTCTAAAGGAAGGGAGGAAATAAAATCCAAGACAGGAAGAGAAAACAAAAAGAAGAAATGAGAAAGGGTAGGGTTGATGTTTAGAAGAATATAGTGGGAAAGAGGAAGTGAAAAACAGAAAGAGCAGAATGTATGAAAGGTGTCCTTCACAGTAAGGTGGTTCACAATAGTAGTGTGCAAGCCAGAGGCTGGGCTTCTCGGTTGGTTAATATGTACTTGTCCATGTGAGGGCATCTTGTAATGACTTCATTTTTGATGTTGAAGCAAAAATAAGGATCTTTGAGGTTTTGTAAAATGTCTGAACTTCTTGGTTCAATTTATATATATCTTTGACCTCTTGATCACTCTCCATTTGATGTCTTATTTGATTCTCTTCTCTTTTAAAAACCATATACAATCTGCTAATTTGTCCTCTTGTACTTGGGTACTAAGAACTCAATATTGAATGTAAGAAAAAATGTAGATGTTTAATAAAGCTAAAAAAAATTCAGGATTACAATCTAGTATAGTTTCATTTGTCAAACATTTGGAATTGAAATGAAGAATATCTGAGAAAATATCATGAACATAATAAAAATGGGGAGCTGGGAAAGCATTGCAGAAAGAAGGAGGAGACAAATGCAGTGAAGAAAAGTAAAAGTGGGGAGGAATTGAGTTGCCTGAGGTGTAGCTAATGAGTTGAGTTGAAAAAAACCACTTGTGAGGAACATGATTTACATCTTATTTTCAAAGAACTAAGCTTAGATATTACCATTTAATCTAGCCATAAGACAAGTCAGTTTTCTTAATGTCACTAATCTAAACAACTCCCAAGTAGTTTTTTTGGTATGTTTGTTCCCAAACAACACTTCTTTTAGTGCTGTTGACACCGCTGGATTGAATGGTACTGCCCAGGTGTCGAAACCATAATGATATCTGTGGGGCAGCTGATGATGGAGTTATGTTGGATTGTTGCTATGGCTGTTTTTGTATATGTAGAATAGTGTTATAACACACCCTTTTGATATAAAGCATTCCAATCAGGACCATGCTGTTTTTCTTTTCAGACAGTGTAATTTGATAGAGATTTGGCTGCTATGTTTAGCAGATGAAGTGACCTTATAAGGGTTATTGCTATTCCAAAAGTATCTGCATGAATTGAAAGCAAAATAATTCATTCTGGAATAGGAATTCAGTTGGTACTGCCTCATAGCTTTCATTGTGTTTAATTTAGTATTGGTCAGCTAACATATGGAAATATCTGTAATTAGTGAGTGCTTGATTGATCTTAGTTGTTTCCTGAGATGGAACTTGACAATGCGGAGACAATTTACTGGCACTTTCAGGTAGGGATTTCGAAACAAAAATTCCGTACTTAAATGGACTTTGATTATGACCATGCCAATGCAGTAATTATTTACAATTGAATTACTGCTGCCAGCAAAAGCAGAAATATCTGAAATATACTACATGTAATGAGAATTCATAGCTTAGAGCATATATAAATAAGAGAACATGTTTATATATATATATATATATATATATATATATATATATATATATATATATATATATATATATATATACACACACACACACACACATACATACATAAAATAATAAAGATACATATACATATAGATACATATATACACACACACACACACACACACACACACACACACACACACATATACACACAGACGCAGACGTATGAGTGGACAAACAAAAGAAAGAGAAACTTAGCACATTTAGTAGGAGTCAGTTATATTATTATTTAATACAGTTTGATTGGGCCCAATACAACTTTAAGTTGCATGGGACTAAATCTAACTGCTTTAAATAATCTTTTCTACTTTAGGCTCAAGGCCCTAAATTTTAGGGGAAGGGGCCAGTCGATTAGATCAACCCCACTACTCAGCTGGTACTTAATTTATTGACCTTGAAAGTATGAAAGGCAAAGCCAACCTCGGCGGAATTTGAACTCATACACACACACACACACACACACACACACACACACACACTATTCTTAAACAAGAATGTTATTGATAGTGACTTCAAAGTTTTGACCTATTAAGCCATCATCAGTCTGACAATGGCTTAACTAGCTAAAACGTCAAAGTCACAGTCAACAGCATTCTTGTTTAAGAATAATAAATTTGTACTCTACACAAGTGTAGAGTAAGCCATCAGATTAATGTTCTCAGTGTTAGGAAGGGCATCCAGCCATAAAACCCTTTTCAAAACAGAAACAGTAGTCTGGGGTAGTCTTCTACCTGGCCTGCTCCTGTCACCCGTCCTACCCTTGCATGCATGGAAGACTGATGTTAAATGATGATGATGATACATATGTAAGGATGTATTTATGTATACGTTTGTACATGAGGTTACATTGATTGATTAACATGTTCTTGTTCTACACATGTAGTTTTAGTTGCTCTGTTGGATGTGTAATGTCAGTGTGCACGCACGATAGAGTGTGTCTTGAGAGAAAAGTTGGACATAAGTAGCATCAGATGTGGTGTGCAAGAGAGACAACTGTGCTGGTGTAGTCATGTGTTGCATATGGATGAGGACAGCTTTGTAAAAAAGTGTCACACCCTAGCAGTAGAGGGGAACCTGTAGAAGAGGTAGACCCAGGAAGAACTGGGAAGCGGTGGTGAAGCATGACCTTCAAAAGTTGGGCCTCATGGAGCTGATGACAAGTGACCGAAACCTTTGGAGATATGCTGTGCTTGAGAAGACCAGCCAAGCCAAGTGAGATCATAACCGGGGCCTATACCAGTGTAGCATAACCAGCCCATTTAAGAGTCATTGGGCAATAAACTGCACTTGCAAAGACCTGTTGAGTCAAGTGAAGTCATTGTCGTGGCCAATGCCAGTACCACCTGACTGGCTCCCATGCTGGTGGCACGTAAAAAGCGTGGCACGTAAAAAGCACCATTTGAGCGTGGTCGTTGCCAGTGCCGCTTGACTGGCACCCATGCTGGTGGCACATAAAAAAGCACCAGTCGAGCGTGGTCGTTGCCAGTGCCGCCTGACTGGCTTCCGTGTCAGTGCCACGTAAAAAGCACATTGCAAGCATGGTTGATGCCAGTGCCAGCTGACTGGTTTCCTGCCGGTGGCACGTAAAAAGCACCCACCACACTCTCAGAGTGGTTGGCATTAGGAAGGGCATCCAGCTGTAGAAACTCTGCCAAATCAGATTGGAGCCTGGTGCAGCCTTCTGGCTTGCCAGCCTTCAGTCAAACCATCCAACCCATGCCAGCATGGAAAGCGGACGTTAAACGACGATGATGATGATGATGTTTCTCATTTGTCTTCATCTTCCTTCTTGAACACACATCATTCAGTGTTTCTGGCCTGTGTTGTCTAATTTTAAATTTTGCTTGATCGACAAGTACCAAAGATCATATAAAGTTATTGCTATCATATAATCCCCAATGTTGTGTTTTCCTTGTTGCTTTTCAGATCAGAATTTTTCTTCTGAATTATATTTCTACAGCACATCTGCAATTTTATGGAGGATGATTTTCATTCAAGCTTAAAATTAGAAAAAGAAAATTGAAGTATATCTTGAGAATGATTGTTGGACGCTCAAAATAAAGATGTTTAGGAAACTTACTATACAATTTCAGTTGTACCATAAACATATCTTTAATTAAAAAAGAAGTACTCTTCCCCATTTATATTAATATATTTTGGTGTGTATTATCGGTAATAATAAAACATTAACTGTTCTTTTTCTTTTCTTTGTTGGACCATTATAGGATGAATCTACTTTATATCTGAAAGAATGGGCCTTGATTTCAAGGAGGCTTTCTCCAGTTTTTTACATCAATACTTTCATGCTAATGCCACTTTTTGGAATAGTGTGAAAATATGTGGCAATTTTAAAGTAGCTGTTGATGACTATCAGGAAGATTATCTTTTTAGTGAAGTAATAACTAAAAGTGATTGTTGCTGTTCTAATGGATTGGATAAAATAAATACTCCCATCCGTGGATCAGGACAAGCTCCAATCATTATAAAAGAAGAACCAAATGAAGCGAACCGACCATCAGTACTAAGTGGTGAGGTAGTTACCACCAGTAGTACTAATCTATCTACTATCACTAATAATTCTACGACAAACACAGTTATACCAAACAATGCCAGTCTCTCTACTAGCAGCAGTAATGGGAATAATACTAATAATATACAAACTGTTGCTGATAAAACTAACAACTGTGGTACAACTTCCAGTCAAAGTAGTCATATTGAAACTGTTCTTTCACCAGACACTAATTATGCAGTCCCTCCAACACGGCCTTCTCGCTGGTATATCAGCAACTGCCAGCCACAAACCTCTGACATTGATGGCCGTACTATACTGCCTTCAATGCCATTGTTAGTCACTTCAACGCCAGCTGCTCCATCGTCCCCTAACAAGATAACTGATATGTTACAAATTACATCTTGTGAGGGAGAGGAAGAAGCAGCAGCACTCCAGACATTTTCATCTGCTCAAGATCCAATTCCTACAGAAGAGTCTGTTACTTTGCAAGGAGCCACATCTTTTGCTACAGAGACACAAGTAGCAGGTGAGTTACATTCATCTTTCTTGTTTTTTGCCTCTTAAAAATTTCTTAGATGTAGCTTAATTATGTCATTCCCATTTAAAAAAAAATTATTATTGTCATTCATTTCATGTATCTATGAGAAAAATATTGATGGTTAGTAATTTAAGGTCCTCTATCAGTCTGTTCAATTCTCAGATTTATAGCTACAATTCTTCATATCTAAAAGTGAATGTCTTTAAGTAGGTACCATGTTTTTAAGCTACAGTTTTACTCTCAAGAAGCTGACATTTTGTGTATGGGCACATTTTTGTTAGAGGAGATCATAAACTATATGATTTTTTGGTACTTCTTTGGAATTCCCTTATACCCTATAACTTTTGAACCAGTGCTTTTTTAATCTTTTTAATTTTTTTTCAGATTCATGTTTTCAATATTGAAGCAAAAAAAAACAACTTGTTTTTGATTTCAATTCCACCCTACACCAACCCAATTTGTTTACTGTTGATGTGCTGTCACACACAAAATGACAACTTCCAAATCCTGTTTCCTGACTGGGTGAAAATTATCAAACTTTAAACCTCTATAACTTTTCAAAAACATTATTCTTTAAAAGGTGAAACAACTCCAACAATTTAACTTGAATGTATTTAAAAAGTTATAGAGGTTTAAAGTTTGATAATTTTCACCCAATCAAGAAACAGGATTTGGAAGCTGTCAGTTTATGCGTCTTGTCAACTGTAAACAAAGCAAATAAATTGGTGTGGGGAGACTGAAATAAAAAAAATTTTTTTTGCTAAATCTTAATCTCTGATATCGAAAACATATGAATCTGAAAAATTAAAAAAAAAAAATTACTGGTTCAAAAGTTATAGGGTGGCAGGGAATACCAAAGAAGTACTGATTTTTTTATTAATACTTTCTGTAAACTGGTACTTTTGCTACTATCTTATATATAACACATGAAATCAGTATTTCTGGCAATCTTTTAAATTCCATCCCAACAGTGAAAAATGTTTTGCAACAACATATACATTTACTATCAGGAAACTCATAGTTAACAATCTTGATGACTCTGAAGTATAGAATGTGTTTCATACAAGTTTGAACTAGGGACTAAATTATTTCCAAACCACCATATTGAGAAGACCAAGAATCTTCTTTTATAGCTAATAAAGGAGGGCTGGATTAAAAGCATTTATTTATTTATTTCATTTTGTGTTGCAATTTATGAAGAATAAGTGTTGTGGGTAAAGGTTTCCAATGGATTAGTCACTGGGTCACTTCGTTTCTGACTGTGGGAGTCATATGCCAGTATCAGCCATTCTTCTTTCATGGCAATGTTTCCATCCTCCATAGAAAGCTGTGCATACATACATCGACATCATCATCGTCATCATTTTATTTCTGTTTCTTTACACTTGCATGGGTTGGGCTCACATATATACACACATATATACACAGACACTCATATGCATATGTTATTGTCTGCATATGTATCAAAAGATGGATGGGTCAATGTATACACATGCATACAAGACTTTAGTCGATCCAAAGCTATGATATAAAACACTTGCCTAAGATGCCAAGCCCTGGGGCCTTGTGATTGTGAACTTCTTGATTATTCAGCCATGATGTATTCATAGAAATTAAATTAAGTTGAAGGAAACTGTGTGGATGCCTATTGGATGGTTCTCGTATTGTCATACTGGTTCTACTTGAGAATTGCATTCAGCCTGTCCTTGGAACATTCAGCCTGTTACATGATAATTCAATGAACAGGTAATTTTGGTGGCTTCAGTGACTGAATACTCCTCAGTGAAACTGATGGAGATCCAGTATACTCCAGACCCTGGTGTACAGTGCAGTCTTTGACTCCTTGGTTCCTTGTCAAACCATCCAGCCCTAACCAGCATGCAATATGAACATTAAATGGTGATGATGATCATGATGTGGCTGTGTGGTAAGAAGCTTTCTTCCCAACCACATGGTTCTAGGTTCAGTCTCACTGTGTGGCGCCTTGGGCAAATCTCTTCTAATATAACCTCAGGCCGACCAAAGCCTTGTGAGTGGATTTGATAGACGGAAACTTAAAGAAGCTTGTCTTATATATATCTATATATTTATGTGTGTGTGTCTTTGTGTCTGTTTGTCTCCCCACCACCACCACCACCACCACCATCGCTCGACAACTGATCTTGGTGTGTTTGCATCCCTGTAACTTAGCAGTTTGGCAAAAGAGACCAATAGAATAAGTACTAGGCTTACAAAGAATAAGTCTTAGGGTCAATATATATATATATACTCTCTGAGTGGTTGGCGTTAGGAAGGGCATCCAGCTGTAGAAACTCTGCCAAATTAGATTGGAGCCTGGTGTTGCCATCCGGTTTCACCAGTCCTCAGTCAAATCGTCCAACCCATGCTAGCATGGAAAGCGGACGTTAAACGATGATGATGATATATAACTTGTTTTACTTGTAAAAAGAGCCAATCACTGTATTTTGTTATGGAGAAAATTTCTTGCTGTTGACTGATAGGTGCAAATACACAGAGTCAGCTCACTGCACTCTCTAAACAGACAGTGGGATGCATGGTTTTTCAGAGTGATTATCTCCTCTTCAGCAACAGAGACCAGAAAGGGAGGTGTTGTGAACTGACATGAGAGACAAGTCCCTCTTATGATATTTCCATTGTTGTTCAATGACTGGTTGTGCTATTCAGTGACTTGCCATAAATAAAATACTAGGTGACAGCTCTAAGCAGTGATGTATATAAATAAGAACTCGTTACCAGTTCCAATATGCTTGAGGCATATTTGGGCCCATGAAAAAGCCAGCCATTCAGTGCATTTTGTCATGGAGAACGTTTCTCACTGTCGACAAATAGGTGTAAATACACCAAGTCAGCCCTCGGGGCAATATATATATTGTTGTTATTATGTTAAACTGTTGTATGTCCAAATCTGGCCAAATGCATTGTTTCAATATTTAGATTTGCTTGCAATAGCCTGGTTCTTTTGGTCAAACTATTGTATCTCCAACTGCTTCAGATGCCAACATATCAAACATTGTCAGTGTAGTACAATGGTTTTGCTATGGGATGTTGAAACTCCTTTTTCGTTTTCTGAAAAAGCAACATTTTGGACTTAGGACACTTTTGCATAATAGCAACGATATGTATATATATCATCATCATCATCATCGTTGTCGTCATCATTTAACATCCACTTTCTATGCTGGCATGGGTTGGACGGTTTGACTTAAGGCAGCAAACTGGCAGAAACGTTAGCACGCCGGGCGAAATGCTTAGCGGTATTTCGTCTGCCGTTACATTCTGAGTTCAAATTCCGCCAGGTCGACTTTGCCTTTCATCCTTTCAGGGTCGATAAATTAAGTACCAGTTACGCACTGGGGTCAATGTAATCAGCTTAATCCCTTTATCTGTCCTTGTTTGTCCCCTCTATGTTTATCCCTTTGTGGGCAATAAAGAAATAAGAAGGCTGCACCAGACTCCAATCTGATCTGGCAGAAATTCTACAGCTGGATGCCCTTCCTAACGCCAACTACTCTGAGAGTGTAGTGGGTGCTTTTTATGTTCCACCAGCATATGTATATATATATATATATGTAAAATCATCATATCATTTAACATGTGTGATGATGATGATGATGATATATACATACATACTCACACACACACACATATATATGTGTGTATACATGTTGGTCTGTCTGTTTGTGTATATAAATATTTACACATCACATTCTCAGCAGACCTCCATGCAATTCCATCTGCCAAATCTCACTCTCAATGTAGTGGTCAACTCAAAGATACAGCAGAGGCCACTTGCTCAAGGTGCCACACAATGCGATAGAATCCAGAAGCATATGGTTGAAAAATCAACTTTATAATCGTGCTCACACACACATGCACACACATACACACATACACGTCATCAAGTGAGTGTAAGTCTTCAATAAGAAATATTTATATAAAATTCTTTGATGTGTGAAATGTTTTATAACTTATATTTCTTCAGTGTTTGGAGTTTGAAATTAAGTTGATGGACTAGTTACCATATGGTTATGTATTCAGATTTTATTGCAGCCTTTTGTATTGCATCTCTGAACAAACACTGCTTGCTCCAGTTTGCCTTAAAAGAAAACAAAAGAGGCTCCTCTCCTAATTCGTGATTGAGTGGTTAACTACAAGAACGGTGTCTAGTTGTAAAATTAATTGCTCTAACAAATAAACCTCCCCATACATGCAATCATGGAATAAGAGATGTCAAACATTAAAAAGAAAAAAAAAGCCCAAAACCTCAGTTCTGAATTTAGTACAGAAAATCCATAAGTTTTAATTTATTAGTCAATTTATGAGTTTATATAAATTGTTTCTGGTATTTGCCTTGTTTTTGGTTATAACATCTGCAAATTCTTTCCAGTAATGCCTGGTCTGACAGCACTGGGTGGCAACAGGCCACCTCACTTGGAGGCCTGGGCTTCCACTCTCTGGTCTTACTTGTCCTGCCAGTATTTCTTTTGGTGACCTTTCGTCAGGGTTCTCCACAACACAACTGAACCTGCTTTGATGGGAGCATGAGATAGCCTACACAACATGGACCCAGCTCAGCTCCCATCTCCTTTCCCCTTTGTGGATGTCCAGTCCCCACAAAACAACTAGGATGCCATCCAATGCAGCACGATCTCAGACAAGCTGGTGCACCATCCTGACCACCACTCTTAACTGGCACTCAGCTGGATAGCGACTGTTTGCACATTGGTGTTTCCTGAGGCTTTGACTTCTGGATCTGTGAGTCTCACAAATGCTGCTGTGGATCCACTGTGGGTTCCTTTAGTCTCCACCCATTGTCATGCCATTATAGTGCTGGCCATCTTCCAAACCATGCTGCTCTCAGTGAGATCATGAAGTATGGCCTAGACACTACAGGCTTCCCTTCCCAGCTCAAGCTAGTGGGCTTGTACAGAGGGGTCAGTAAAAGGCCAGATGGCATGACAACTTTCTCGTTACATGGTGATAGGTCCCTCATCTGGGATGCTACAAGCTGTGACACCTTCTCCAGCAGCAACCTGGTGTGTTTGTCTGCCAGCCCAGGCTTCTCTGCTCATCAAGACAAGAAGGGCAGAATGAAAAAGTATTGGCTGCTCTTTAAGAGATTTGTGGCTGAGCCTGTGACAGTTGAGATCTCTAGCATTCTTGGCTCTTGGACTACATCTCTGTTCACTGCTACCAAGTTGAACAGAGTGTGAGCCTTGTAAGTGGAGCTCACACTCCAGCCATGGGTGTGAGCCCTGTAAATCTGAGTGACTGCTCTAGTACCTCCATGGCAACACATTTTCCATTTTGTCTGCCAGGACCATGAGGTAGACCTAGTCTTTTTAGACCATGCACATCCTCTTAAATAAACAACTGGAAGGAAAATTATAATATTGGTTATTTCCCACCAAACACAAGCTCCTATAGTCTATGGCCAGGAATGGAATGTTGCATTGTTCTAGGTTTCCTCAGTTGGTATAATCTGCATTAGTAAAATACATTTGCTTCAGCTATGAACACATTCCAAGCTCAATGATCTTGCTAACTTAATTCCATTTTGTGACACTAGTTTGGAAAATTAATGTTATTAATATCTTTACACTTAGTAAGAGAAGCTATTAGAAAAAAAAAATTAATGTGAATAGCATATCACTTAAAAGTTATCCCATGATGCTTGTGCACATTTAGGACCTTGGAAAGTACAGTTGTTTTTAATACTGTAGTAATATGAAACCAATTTGTGTGAGAGATTTTAATAGTTATAATTATGCAAGATATTTAAGATACTATCTCATTTGATTCTAACCTGCTTAAAGCTAGCTCTTATTTCTATGATATAAAGTTGTATGTTTTAAAGTGTTTATATTTAAATTAAAACCTTCTTCAGCCAACCAATGTCTTGTGAATGAAGTTGGTGTGTGTGTATGTGTGTGTGTAGCGATATTGTCATTTCATACCTTTACCAGTAGTACGTTTGCCTTCCTTATTGACACCATAGTCAGTTGCCCGGCACTGTTGAAGACATGTCATATAAAAAAAAATATCCTTTATTTGAAAAACAGATAAGGTTTGGCAACAGGAAGAGCATCTGGTTGTAAATCCTGCATCAGACATGTCTGTGGCTAACCCATGCTAACATGGAAAAATGGACGTTAAGTAACTGAGCTACCAGAGTCATAATTTTATGTAAGACACTTTCTTACACAAAATTATGACTTGGGTAATCACAACAGCCTAATAATAAAATCATCTACTATAATAGTACTCTTGTGTTTTTCTCCATCACAACATATGAATGAGAAAGGAAAGGGTGATAGATGAATAAGGAAGGAAGGGGTGATGGCAAACTGGTGGGATGGTGAATATTCAATGCTGAAAAGAAAAATCAAAGAGCATTTCAACTTTGTGTGAGTATATGTGAGTATGTGTACAAGGGAAGTATGTGAATGTATGTGAACATTGACAAGTGTTTTAATTTGATTTACCCTCCATATTTATATACAAAATACTGCAATTAGCTGTCATTTTTGATGTTACAGGGCCAGCTAGTTATTTCAATAAACCCCTCCAAATTACTTATTGCATTTTCAAAATCTATTGAAACATAAATTCAGAGTTGTGACATTTTGTTGCAATTTTTGAAGTTTCCGGTATCAAGAATTTAAGTATTTGGTAACCATTATAAACCTTTTTATTTTGAAATAATTTATAGACACAAAGTTAAGAACTAAAACCAATCACAAAATATATAACATCATCATCATCATCATCATAAATTCGTTTTCCATGCTGATATGGATTGGATGGTCTAACATGGAGCTGGCCAACTGGGGAGCTGTCCAGACTCCAGTCGTCTGTTGTGGCATGGTTTCTATGGGTGGACACCCTTCCTAATGCCAACCACTTCACAGAGTGTACTGGATGTTTTTTACATGCCACCAGTGTGCATGCATTTATGAAGCATAAGTGCATTTACGTATCTTGATGCATCTTCCCAAGTACAGCAAATTACCACAACTCCAGGTCCCTTGTCATTTTCTCAGTGAGGCCCAGTGTCCAAAGATCTTTTCTCACCGCTTCATCCCACTTTTCCTGGGTCTACCTCTTCCACAGGTTCCTTCCACAATTAGAGCTCAGCACTTCTTTATGCAGCTGTCCTCTTCCATATGCAGTATATTGCAGAAAAGCACCCCCTACACTCTCAGAGTGGTTGGCATTAGGAAGGGCATCCAGCTGTAGAAACATTGCCAGATCAGACTGGAGCCTGGTGCAGCCTTTTGGCTTGCCAGCATGGAAAGCGGATGTTAAATAATAATGACGACGATGATGATGATAAATAAAAAATATTGTGTGTGTATATGTATATGTGTACACATATATATATATATAGATAACTGTCTGGCCAAAGATCAATAGATATTGGCAAAGGGAGATAATCACCTAGGGTTTTACCCTTAAAAACAAGGCTTTCCCCCTCCATATTTTAAAGAGGTCTCATGCCAGCAGTGTTTGGGGTCTGAAGATATGCTGTAAGGCTAAACACCTTATCAGCAAGAAACCCAGAGTAACCCCATAAACGGGTCAACCCCTCTATAATATATACATGCATATATATATATATATATATATATATATATATATATATATATATATATATATATATATATATATATATATATATATATAGCAATAAGAAAATGGAGGGGAATATGTGGTACTCATCAACTTGCAGACATTGTATTATGTCAATTTACCTGTTTATTTTTCAATTAAGAGGACAGGACAATAAAAACAATATACAAATCGGGTATCCTTCCGGCAGCATATTGGATAGATATTATCCCTTAGTGGGTTGGATTCACAACCTCTAACTCTCTTGGAATTATATATATATATAAACATATAGGTGCAAGCATGATTGTGTGGTAAGAAGCTTGCTTTCCAACCTCATGGTTCTGGGTTCAGCCCCACTGTGTGGCAGCTTGAGCTATAGCCTTGGGCCAACTAAAGCCTTGTGAGTAGATTTGATGTGTGTGTGTGTGTGTGTGTGTGTGCGTGCGCACGTTTGTGTTTGTGCCCCCTCACCACTTGACAATCAGTATTGGGGTTGATTCATTCGACTAAAATCCTTCAAGGCACTGCCCCAGAATGGCCACAGTCTAATGACTGAAACAAGTAATAGATATACGTGATAGAAAAGATATTATTTCTAAGAAAGCTTATGATATTTCAGTCTGAAAAATCTCAGTGAATTAGCAATTTGAAACAAGAATTAAGGTGAAAGCATTGAGGTAAAATATCTGTCTAGTGTTTCTTTTGCTTGAAGCATTGTAAATTTATAGGAAGATTCCATTTCTACATTGTGGTTTTATTATTGTTCTGCAAGATTTGGTAAAACTAGTAATTCAATGTACATTTTTGAACACTTTTTTTTTCCCAAGTTATACAGAATTGAGACACAAGTTATTATAATACAAAAATTGGATTATATTTCTTCAAAACTTTTTTTTACTGAAGTTTATTTTTTTTAGAAATAAGATTACTTTTGTTTTATGCTATATGTATGGATGTGTGTATGTGTATTAAGCAAAAACAGCTCCTTGCTGTTTCTACTGTTCAATGTTTTCTGTTTGTTTGTTTTTTTATGATTTTTATTGATTAAATTTCAAAATTTCCATTGTATCATTTTTCAAAGCCCTTCTGACTTTGAAGTTTTGGTTTCAAACATCTTATAGTAATTATTTAAACATTTTTAGTACAATTTTTAATAATTTTATGATTTTTGTCTTCAAGAAAATAATTATAGCATGTTATTTTTCTGAAATTAGTTTTGTATTATCAAATTATGTTAAGAAAATAATTATTAAAAATTTATATTTTTAAACACACTTCATTTATCGAACATTTTACTTTGAATGAGCAAATGAGAAAATTGCAAAAATAACAATTCAAAAATTAAAGCAATTCATAGAAAAAAAAAATGATGATTAAAGTTGTAGTGTAAAAATAATTTCGTTTTGTATGTATTTATTCTGCTTGCATCAGTCTGTGTAACTGATAAAATAGGTTTCACTCTTCATTTGCATTTGACTTATCAATAGCAAAACGACCATCTTAGTTCTAAAAGCAGTTGCTCCAACAATATTGATTCAAAGGTTCACAAACTGTTCAATCTGTGCTAGCATGAAGAAAATAGATGCAAATAGTAAAAGACAAAAAAAAAAAAAAAAACAGTGCTCTTATCAAAACATTCCTTAATATACTTTCTAAGATTGTTACTTGGTAATTGTATTCACTGAACAAGTCTTGGCAATGGTTATTCAGCTGAATAATATAAGCAGTTTGTCCGAAAGTTCTTTTCATAAGATTGTCTAATGTTTTTGGAATTGATGCTGAAATAATTTTTATGATGGACTTCAAGCAAAAACCTTTGAAATATATCCTGACTTGAGTATTTTTAAATCTTGCTTTTTGGTTCTTACATGTCAACATGGGAAAATAGTGATTAAATTCTTTACTCTGGCAGAACTGGTAGAGTGAGAGCCAACGTTTCTTGTGGTTGTTAGTTATGTACCCTTTGAGTTTAATTGCAGCCTTGGCTGACTTTGTCTTTCATCCAAGTCAATAAAATGGGCACAAATTAAGTACTTGCACCAATCTAATTGACTGTATGCCCCTGTTAAAAAAACTGGGTCTTTGTGCCTGTGTTAGAAACAACCACAGCTATGATAATGGCCCCTAATTTACGCTCAAGGCCAGCAGTATTTCATATATAAATGTAACTATATCTGTGTTTTGGTCTTTTGCCCAATATGGCCCTAATAAGTCTACAGCTGGTGCCTTCTCCACCTCCTTGATAGTCTTTCATCTCTCTATCACTAATCCTCATCTCACCCTCTCTTTTATTCTCTGTACTCTACTGCACATGTAACTATGGCCGCCAGTGATGATGATGATGATATACATATATACAACATGCAAACTGCTGTTGTCAGGAGAATAGTTTCTTGAACTTATTACATTTTTTACATTTATTATGGTTATTGTTCTCTTGTACTCTCTTTTACTTCTAATCAGATCACTATAGTAATAAAGACTATGAGTGATATATATATATATATATATATATATATATATATATATATATATATATATACACAAAAAGTATATATAAACTGCGAGGTAATTTAAAGTCGTTAAAATACGTTGTAGCTGATGCAGTTTATTAATTGAACAAATAGAAATGTGTGTTCACCTATAGGCAACACATCCAATGTTTTACTTTGAAGTGCATCAATAAAATAATTATATCCATTGATCTATTGCTTTCCCATTTTGTTAGTAAAATCCAGCTGCTGTGATCGCATAGTATAAGCAATTCTGCACAACAAAGAAATATTAATCTTCAGTGAAAATATAAAACACACCTACGCAGTAAAATATTTGTTGTATCCATCTTGACGACTTAAATTTCGCTGTTTTAAACACTTCAATATTTTTATATATGTATATATGCTGTGCAAACTAAAATTGTTAGACAGGTTGGTATACCTAGGTTAATATAGCTAAAGTTTTGAATTAGTCAAGAACTTCAGTCCCTTTAATGTTTGTTTGAATTCTAAGAGTAACATTTTCTGAAAATAAAGGAAGGTGACAGAAAGTGGCATTTTGTCTGTTTTTACATTCTGAGTTGAAGTTCCATTGATCCTTCCAGGGTCAATAAAATTAAGTACTGGTGTAGCACTGGGGTCAATGTAATCGACTTGCCCCCTTCCCTGAAATTGATGTCCTTGTGCCATAATTGAAACTGTTATTATTATTATTATTATTATTATTATTATTGAGTGAGAGATCAGTGCATGTCATCAGAGTGACACTGGGGTAAAATATACGAAGCCCAGTATACCCATCATGACTACCTGTCTGATAAGGGTACACCAGGCACATGCATCACGACCATATGTGTGCGACATGGTGATCTCATATCAAGATAAACAGCGCATGACCTTGCAGGTGGGGCCCAGTTAGAATTTTCTTCAGGTGGAGTAACCCCTCCCCCTCAAAAGGTCCCTGAATAAGGTTTGTTTAAGGAAGATGAATGAAACATCCATGTTTCCAGAGGTGAATTATCCAAACCCCATAGAATTCCTCTCAACACATGGCTATGATGCTCCCCGACTACTACTTGTGATCAGAGATGCACATATCATCAGCTACTAAGGGACATGCTCAAGTGGTTACGGTCAAACAACTGACAAGCTAATCTGTGGTATTGAGCAGAATATTTGCTGTAGCCCATTATTATTATGTTAGCATGATACATTAGCAGAATCATTAGAATTTCAGACAAAACACCTTGCTGTATTTGTTCCACTTCTACATGTTCTGAGTTCAGATTGTTTTGTGGTTGGCTTTGCCTTTCGTCTTTCATGTGTTGATAAAACAACATACCTGTTAAGTACAGGGATTGATACAGTTAGCTATTTCCTCTTTCTACAATTACTGGCCTTGTGTTTCTTAAGGGTAGAATTAATTCTTAATTGACAGAATTGTTAGAGTGTAGGACAAAAAATACATTGTGGGTGTTCTGAGTTCAAATCTTGCCAAAGTTATGTTTGACTTTCTTCTTTCTTACAAACACTTATTCACATATGCATACGTACACGCACACGCATTTAGTTAAGTTGTTTTTTTCCCTATTCTTTTTCTGTCATGCAACTTGTCTGGTGATCTCACTGGTGCTGGTGAGAGAGAGAGAGAGAGAGACACACACACACACACACACACACACACACACACAAAGCATTCAGTACACATTGTAGAGTAGTTGGCATTAGGAAGGGCATCCAGCTGTAGAAATCATGCTAAAGCTTACATTGGAGCTTGATGCAGGCTTGTGGCTTGCTAGATTCTGTCAACCCATGCCAACATGGAAAAGAGACATTAAATGTTGACGATGACCCTTTGTATAAAACTGCTTAGTGTAGAAGTGTCAGTACTTTTAATGAAGTGGCAAACCAGATATTTAGGACGTGTGAAATTGATTTACAAGGACACTAGAATTTACTGTTTAATTTCGTGGGCTCTTTGCAGTATGTGTGTAGTGCTGCTATTCACAGTACTATTTCTTTTTAATTTCTTGGAGCAAAGTTTCTTGGAAGTTGCTAAAGTGCTTCTTGAACCCACCAATTTTTTGCCATACTGAAGGATAACTGGGATTGATTTTGTGTCAAGGAATCACATCTTTTTGATCTCTAGTTTTAGATTTTTTAATGAATTATTATTATTATTATGGAATTTAGGGGATTGGATTGGAAGTATCGATAGAACTCCAGGCACAATGTTTTGCAGTATTTAGTTAAGGCTTTTTAACATTCTGAGTTAAAATCTTACTGAGGTCAGCTCTTCCTTTCATTCCTCCAGGGTCAGTAAAATAAAGTACCAGTCAAGTACTGAGGTTGACGTACTTGATTAACCCCTACTCTCCTCCAAATTGTCATTTTGTGTGCCTAAATCATTATCATCATCATGTCCACTATTGAATATGAACTGAACAAGCTACTTTAAAGTAGCTAGGAAAAAAAAACAAACTAAAACTAGGCCCCCCCCCCCCCCCCCAAAAAAAAAAAAAAACTATAACCAGGCAAAAAACTAAAACCATTTTCCTTTGTTCAGGACAAAAGTAAACAATCACTCGAGTGTAATAGGTTCACAAGACAATATCATCTACAATATTAACCATTAAATTTGTTGTAATTAAGAGCATTTATTTGTAACCAAGCCTTTGATGTGTTGTTGGCTATTAACATGGTATCTACTTAAAATAAGTGATTTGCAGCTGTCTGTATTCTTTACTTAAGAAATGTATAGAAAAATATACAGATTGCCAGTCGTACAATATATTGACTTTCAACTAATTCTTTGCTGTTTTTGTTACATTTTTGTCTGTCTGCGATTTACTTTGGTTAAAATATATATTATATTTACTGTGCTGGCATAGACCAAAACTGGATTTAATGATAATGGATTTCTTGAATAAATAAAATTTCCTTAAAAATTTGCGTCACCATTTTAAAGTCTATTTGTTTCATGCCTTCGTGGATAGGACAAGTCTTCTCTAGCAAAACCTTTTGTCATCTTCGTTCAACATCCTGAGATCAACTTTTACCACTTCTTCCCATGTATTCTTTGATCTTCTTCATCAACCGTTTCCTATTACTTGGATCATTTGGCTCTTCCTTATTCCAAATGCCATCCTTCATACATACTGCACAATCAATCCTTTCTTGCATGCAACTACTGCTTCTCCTTTTTTTTTTTTTGATTCTCAGTTCATTCGTGCTCCATTGTTCATTCCTATGAGCATAACACATCCAGCAGAGCGTGCTTGCCCCATTTCTTTTTAGCTTTTGCACATCTACCGTCATCAACTATCCAATTCTGTTACTGTACATTATACAGTGTACTCTTCATTCACAGAAAGAATCCTATAGTTGCCAGCGATGATGCTAACACCCCAAACTTTCTCCATCCTATTTGTATTTGGGCAGTTATGCTATCAGAATATCTTTCTACTTCTGATTAGGTCAGAAACTGTCCTCTATATTTAAAGAACCTTTCAGGCATCGAGCCATAGAAACCATACCAAAGCAGACACTGGAGCACAATGCAGTCCTCGACTCATTGGATCCTTGTCAAATTATCCAACCCATGCCAGCATGGAACATGCATGCTAAATGATGATGATGATGGATGGATGTTACATATACACATGTATATAAGTGCAGGCATGGCTGTGTGATAAGTAGCTTCCTTACCAACCACATGGTTCCAGGTTCTGTCCCACTGTGTGACACCTTGGGCAAGTGTCTTCTACTATAGCCTTAGGCCGACCAAAGCCTTGTGAATGGATTTGGTAGACAGAAACTGAAAGAAGCCTGTCGTGTATATATACATAGGTGTGTGTGTGTGTGTGTGTGTGTGTGTGTGTGTGTGTATGTTTGTGCCTAGAGTAGAAAAGAATATTATATTTCCTATTAAAATTTCCAAAGGATCTTATCTGTTGCTTCAGTTGACTCTACAAAAAAGCTATTTGAATTGACTAACTGATATTTTAATACTTTGATTAGTGGATTGGTAGAAGTGATAGAGTGATTGACAAAATGCCCTGTGATATTTGCAGTGCTTTAGGTCTTGAGTTCAATTCCCATTGGAGTTTACTTTGCAGTTTGTACTTTCAGGGTTAATAAAATAAAGTAAAAGGCAAGCAGTTGCTTGATGCAACTGGCAGCACCATTCTGTCCATATTCGTGGAATTATATGTTTGTTAGGAAATATTCTTTTAAGAGAGTAGAATATTGTCAACTAGATCATAAGAACTTCAGAAAGCGTATTTCTATTTAATGCCAATTGTATTAATGTCTGACAATAAAGAAAGTTAATTGGAGAATAACAGAAAAAAAAACAGAAGGATTAGAATACTTCGCATGACAATTTTATGATAAAAAGAAAGAAAAAAAAAAACAAAAGTAAAAATGTAAATAAAATACCAAATTGAAGTTAATGTTTCAGTAAGAAAGAATAGAAATGCCATGTGCTATATACTCATATGTGTGTGAGTGTGTGTGTGAGAGTATTTATATGTATGTGTTTACGTTTTCACACATACACACACACACACACACACAAACATGAATGCAATCATCATCATCATTTCATGTCTGTCTTTTTTTTTTTTTCCCATGGTGGCACGAATTAGATTGGTCGTCACAGTCTTTGTCAGTTCTTATTTGTAGTTAGAATCCTCCCAGACAAGTCTGGGACTATGTCTTTCAAGGATGTTCTATTTTCCTACAGCTGGATGCCCTTCCTGTTGCAAATCCCCTTTACAGTGTGTACTCAAAGCATTTTATCATGATACCTGCGCAAGAGAGAGAGAGAGAGAGAGAGAGGGAGAGAGAGAGAGGGAGAGAGAGAGGGGGAGAGAGAGAGAGGGAGAGAGAGAGGGAGAGAGAGAGAGGGAGAGAGACTATATTGTCACTACATTGTCTCTGTTCACTGGGATCAGAGAAGTCGTCTCCTTCTGGCAAGATTTGTAAGAGTCCCTCCTGTCTTCCTTGTCTTGTCTCTGATACAAGAGTGAGAAGGTGACAAAAGAAAGAATAACAGCAGAGAACTGGGGTGATAGAGTCGAAGTGTGTGTGTGTGTGTGTGTGTGTGTGTGTGTGTGAGAGAGAGAGAGAGAGAGAGAGTGAGAAAGGGGAGAGAGAGAGAGAGTGATAGGAGAGAGACAGTGTGATGGGAGTGGGAATAATGAAAATGTGAAGGGATGATTGCAAAGAGAGAGAGAGAGAGAGAGAGAAAGAGAGATGCCTACATTGAGATATAGAGGTGGGATTAATGGCATTGGAAAAGTGGTGGATTAGGGTATCAATTAAGACAGGTGATGACGACTAATATAGGATGAAAGGGGAAGATTGTAAGAAAGAATGTTCGTAGCGTTGAAATGCAGTATGAATATAATGAGTGAGAGAGAGACCCAAATGCAGATATTATGAATTGCAACATCTATCCGCATCGCCAGCATTTCTTCATATCTGTTTTCCATGTTTTCCCAGATTAGGTAGGGATTTTTCATTGTAGCATTTTGCCACTAACTGCAGTGGTCACCATCTTAAGCACTGGAGTGACTGTGCAACAAGAAACTTGCTTCCCACCACACGGTTCTGGATTCAGTCCCACTGAATGGCACCTTGGGCGAGTGTCTTCTTCTGTAGCCTCAGGCCAAGCAAAGTCTTGTGAGTGGATTTGGTTGATGGAAACTAAAAGAAGCTCATCATATATATCATCATCATCATCACTGTCACCATTTAACATCCGCTTTCCATGGGTTGGATGGTTTGACTGAGGACTGGCAAGCCAGGAGGTTGCACCAGGCTCCAATTTGATCTGGCAATGTTTCTATAGCTGGATGCCCTTCCTAACGTCAACCACTCCAAGAGTGTAGTGGGTGCTTTTTACATATATGTATGTGTGTATGTGTTTGTCTGCCAACCACTGATTGATGGCCGGTGTTGTCTATGCATCCATAACTTGACAGTTCAGCAAAAGAGACTGATAGAATAAGTTCCAGGCTTAGGAAAAGACAAATGCTGGGGTCGATTTGTTCAACTAAAATTTCTCAAGGCAGTGCCCCAGCATGGTTGCAGTCTAATGACTGAAACAAATAAAAAAAGAAAAAAACATAAATTTTAATACAAAATATACAAAGTAATGTAAGAAGTTGTCATACATTTTCATTAGTAATTGTTAGTGATTTGTTGGTGAAGTGACACGCCATCATCATCATCATTGTTTTCATACCTGCTTTTTCTATACTGGTATGAGTTGAATGAGACTGTTGCTGGGTGCTCTTCCTGATGCCAACCATTACATATTTCCAATTAAGGCACTTTATTCTATATCTCCACAATGTTGAGCAGCCAGACATAAAACATGTCTCCTTTACCCAAACGATGACCATGTCAAAAGAGACAAAGACAAGCACATGTACACATATGCATGCACTTGCACACACGCACATACACACACATTGTGCTTCCATACAATTTCTGCTAACCACATTTCACTCATATGGCACCGATTAAAGTTATGCTTTAGTAGAAGACACTTGCCTAGTGTGCCAAGCAGTGGTATTGAAGCTGCATCCACATAGTTGCAAAGTAAACATCTTAACCACACAGCTATACCTGTGCCTAAGCACACAACTGATTTTTCAGATTTATAATTAGATGTTTGAATATGGAGAGTTGCATCTATTGCTTTGTGTAACGTTTGTTTTTTCTCAACAGATAGGCATAGGAGTGGCTGTGTGGTAAGTAGCTTGCTTACGAACCACATGGTTCTGGGTTCGGTCCCATCGCATGGAACCTTAGGCAAGTGTCTTCTACTATAGCCTCGGGCCGACCAAAGCCTTGTGAGTGAATTTGGTAGACGGAAACTGAAAGAAACCCGTTGTATATATGTATATATATGTGTGTGTGTGTATGTTTATGTGTCTGTGTTTGTCCCCCAACATCGCTTGACAACCGATGCTGGTGTGTTTATGTCCCCGTAACTTAGCGGTTCGGCAAAACGAGACCGATAGAATAAGTACTAGGCTTACAAAGAATAAGTCCTGGGGGTTGATTTGCTCGACTAAAGGCGGTGCTCCAGCATGGCCGCAGTCAAATGACTGAAACATGTAAAAGAGTAAAAAGAGAGTAAAAGAGATAGCTTCGTGTCGGAAAGGGCATTATTCGATATGTTCCGGCTTAGCCCCTCTTTTGCTATTTGAATTATTTCAAGTCTAGTATTTGAAACTGTAACATGAAACAATGAAACTCACTAAGGTCTGGTTTCGAAGCATTAAGTTGATGAAAGATAAATCCTGTTTTAGATAGCATGCCAATCTATTGCAGGGAACATTACCAGATGTAAGCAATGTGGTAAGAAGCTTGCTTCCCAACCACATGGTTCCAAGTTCAGCCCATGGCATAGCAGCTAGGTAAGGGTCTTCTACTATAGCCATGGATTGACCAAAGCCTTGTAAGTGGATTTGGTAGACAGAAACTGAAAGGCGGCGAGCTGGCCGAAACGTTAGCACACCGGGCGAAATGCTTAGCGGTATTTCGTCTGCCGCTATGTTCTGAGTTCAAATTCCGCCGAGGTCGACTTTGCCTTTCATCCTTTCAGGGTCGATTAAATAAGTACCAGTTACACACTGGGGTCGATACAATCGACTTAGTCTATTTGTTTGTTCTTGTTTGTCCCCTCTATGTTTAGCCCCTTGTGGGCAATAACGAAATAAGAAACTGAAAGAAGCTCATTATATATGTGTGTGTGTGTGTGTGTATGTGTATGTATTTTAGTGTGTGTCTTTGTGTACGTGTTTGTTCCACACCACCAATTGACAACTGGTGTTGGTTTGTGTACATTCCCATTATGTAGCAGTTTGGCAACAGAGGCCGATACAACAAGTACCAGCCTTAAAAAAAAAAAAAGTACTGAGATTGATTTGTCTGACTAAAATCCTTCAAGGCAGTAACCACAAAATGGCTGCAGTCAAACGACTGATGCAAGTAAAAGATGATCTGGTATATATATATTCTTAACTGTGGCAATGGGAATACAGTTGTTTGCCCACTGCCAGCAAGGGATTTGATTTCATATTCTATGAGGAATACAACAAAATCATTAATTACTCTCATAAGTATAATAATATATGAGAAAATATTTTAGTCCTCTTAAAATTATTATTATCAACATTTTAGCAATTAACATTGTGCTTTTAGTAAGCATTGTATGTTTGTGTATATGCAGGATTCTCTCTATCTGTAAGTCTGTCTCTCTTTCTCTCCCTCACGCATGCACACTCACATTTTTACATTTACATTAAGAATGAAGTAAGAATAAATTAATTGGATAAAAACGTATTTCCTGATCACTGTGGACATTTGTGAGTCATTTTTTAATCCCTGCTGAATATAAGTGGAACAAGTATTGAAACTGAATAACTTACCACCAGCTATACAAGTTAATGAGTTGTCAGCGAGTAATTAAATTATTCAGATGATAGCAGAAAAGCTGGATTAATTCTCAGCCAAAGTTTCTGCAAATGATAGAAATAATGCTATTTAATCAATTTACTGCTACACAAGTTAGTATGAGTACAATCTACCAAGGACTAAGATTGATAAGTGAGGTAATGAAAATAATTGAGAATACAAAAGCTAATGAAATGCTAGTCTCTCTCTCTACAGCACTAAATTAGCTTTTACATTCTCAATTTCTCAATTAATAGCTTGCAGTTAGGGTTTGCAGCAAGATACGGGATCACGAATGCCATAGATCTGGAAAAGATGCTTCAGAAATGTCTACTGCAAAAGTAAATGCATTTTACTTTTGGTGACCTAGAATAGATGTCTAATGAGATTCTGAGTGTTGGTTACAGGTCAGTAATATACAAACTACGTTAAAATGAATGATGAGTTGTTGAGAATATTTATTAGTCACAATATGTCTGTATGAAACCTGTTCATGCTCATTTCTTTTATTATAATGGGCAACCAAATAATTCTTTATGTCTGGTGCCTGGAATATTTCAACGAATTCGTAAGTGATTTTGCCTGCTAAATTCAAAAATAACTTCAGTTTTTCTCTATCAGGGCTAGTTTTCTGACTAGACCTGGTAGAGTATTTTAATCATACAAGAAACATATAATATGAATCAATAAAGAGAGTGTAACACAAAACAAAACAAAGTACAAATGAAAATTCAAAACTGAAAATACACATTGGCAAAGATTTTTAGCAGAAAATTCAAGGAATAAATTTACACTTCTTTGTGCACTGTGAATGTTGAGCAACAGGAGTATCTCATTTTAAACACCAGCAATAGTCTGTCATCATCACAACATCCCAATGTCCTTGGAACTGAGTTTCCATCTCCTTGATGTCATCATGGAATCTTTCACCTTGTTCATCACTAACATCTCTGAGATTTTCAGGAAAACGATCAAGATAGCTAAAAAGATTATACATTTTGATGCTCTTATTCACACCAATATCACAAAAAGTTGATACCAAGTTGATAACAAGGAAATTTTGCACTATTTCTGCAAAAACTAGCCAAGCTGATGCTTCATTTTTGCTCATCATTTTCATAAAATTTGTGTCTACAGATCTGTGGTCCATCAAAAATCCGTGCTTTAAGTTTTCCAATCATCAAGTCTGGAAATACACTGCAGATATACTTGAAGCACTCCCCATTTTTGTCAAGAGCTTTGATGCATTGCTTGATAATATCTCACTCAGCTAAAGGATCTTCCAATATATTGGCAGCTCTACATGAAGCCATATTTGTTCAAGGTGGTCAGTCTTTCTTAACATAGTGGTTTACTCAGTCTCTACTGTCCCTAATGCAAAAAAAACATGGGTATTTGGTATAACCAGATTGCTGTCCCATGAGAAAATTCACCATCTTTAAGTCAACGTAGATGATCCGTTTATGATTATGATACAGTGTCTTCTCTAAAACCAACTTAATTTCTTTATTGAGTGGCTGAATGGAACAGAGCCATACACATTTCTGTTGTGCAACAAATCACATTTTGAACTATGCTTAGAGTTGTCTATGAAAAGACGCCATTCCTCTGGTTTGTATTCCTCAATACCAAGTTTATTAAGAATCCCACTGACATCTCTGCAGTAAACCAGCTCTTCCTCTTTTGTGAAGAAAGAAAGGAACTCTTCATGCTGACTCCGATAAAAGGTTATATGGACACCATTCTCTAGAAGATTCTTCTCTTTCAGTCAAGAAGCCAACAGTTCTGTAGAATTTTTGGGGAGGTTCAAGTCACGAGTTAGATCATTCACAGTTACCTGGGAAAATAGCTGAGGTAAAGTCTCAACTGAAAAGTCTTGATCTCTAGTGTCATCTTCAGGTGCTGAATCTTCTTTGGTTGGGGATAAAGTTATCTGAGGCAAGACATTGAAGACAGAAACAGGAAACTCTTCACTGTATGGAACTGGTCTAATAGCAGAGGCAAGATTAGGATAGACAAGTGTTTGTCAATTTTTCCGGTTAATACCCTTCAAATTTAGGTTACAAAAATAGCAGTCATCTACGTGATTATAGGGCCCCCGCCATATCATTGGTATAGCAAACCTCATACTTTTCCTTGTCCCTTTAGTCCATTGTCACAGATGGTCTGTACATTGTTTGCAGACACTATGTGGTGCCCAATGTTTATCTTGCTCTCCCAGCTTGACCCCAAAATATACCATATCTGCCCTTTCAACAAAGTTTGTGATGTTTTTTCGATTTTTAGGTTATGTGTATTCTCCACAAACATAACAAAACACATTTGGGGAATCTTTTTTTGAAGAGGACATCTTGCTCATTTTCTATTGCTTACTTCACCACGACCTCTAAAAAGTATAGAGAAAGAAAAAAAACTTAGAATTAGAATAAGGTAATGAACACATATATAGTGGCTATAGGGATGTTCAATAACTTAAAAATTAGATCTGAGAGGTCAAAAAGGTTATATTTGGATTCAGGAAACCAATTTTGTATAGGAATGATTTCTGTTTCCTAAAACCCCTTGTAGACCAGCGTTATATTTGTGCATTAATAAAGAAATTGTATTTAATTCATATTTCTTTATAGCTAGCAATTGAAGGTGATGATGAAAGACTGAGCCTCTGCATGGTTGCTCACCTGCTATGAAAAGCAACTAAATCTTCTTCAAACCACAGGACATATTGGTTTATGCAGTGTCACACATCCTTAAAAAGCCAGGATGGCTGATCTTCAAAGCTGGTTTGAATCTAAGAAAACATAAATTACAATTTAATCAGCCAACCATGTTACAGCAGTCTCCACAACTTATAATTCATTTACAACTCCCACCTAGGCTATAAAAGAAAGTATCAATTAACTCTCATTCGTGTTGTCTATGTTTATGCCATCCATTTGTCGTTAACACACCTGGTCTATTTTAACGCTTCAAATCTAATCACTACTAATTTGGTTAGAAATTCACTTAGCCTTTTCTCCACATTTTCCTTTAGCATAGGAAACATAATAAACTTCCTTACCGGATAAACAGATGCCTAGATACAAAATGCATATGGATGAATGTTGTTATTAGTTACTCTTTTACTCTTTTCAGTCATTTGACTGCGGCCATGCTGGAGCACCGCCTTTAGTCGAGCAAATCGTCTCCACGACTTATTCTTTGTAAGCCTAGTACTTATTCTATCAGTCTCTTTTGCTGAACCGCTAAGTTATGGGGACAAAAACACACCACCATCGGTTGTCAAGCGATGTTGGGGGGAGGGGGTCAAACGCAGACACACAAACATATACACACACACACACACACACACACACACACATATATATATATATATATATATATATATATATATATATATATATATACACACACATATATACGACGGGCTTCTTTCAGTTTCTATCTACCAAATCCACTCACAAGGCTTTGGTTGGCCCGAGGCTATAGTAGAAGACACTTACCCAAGGTATCACGCAAGGTGAACCCGGTGAACCCGGAACCATGTGGTTGTTAAGCAAGTTACTTACCACACACCCACTCCTATGCCTATAAGATATTTTTTTATACTTTTACTTGTTTCAGTCATTTGACTGCGGCCATGGTGGAGCACCACCTTTAGTTGAACAAATTGACCCCGGGACTTATTCTTTGTAAGCCTAGTACTTATTCTATTGGTCTGCTTTGCCAAACCGCTAAGTTACGGGAATGTAAACACACCAACATCAATTGTTAAGTTATGGTGGAGGGACAGTCTGTCATACCGGCCATGATGAAGGGAAATAGCCCTGAAACTCGAGTCGCCTTTATATACTTATATTTATATATTTGATCCTTTATATTGAACACTCAATATTTCATCTACATTCAATACTTTATTTCATGGTGCCATCCATTTTTATTTTATTTTATTTTATATTATATATTGTATATTATATTATATATTGTATATTCCATATTCTATACCCCACATTGGTTCTGCAGGAATATAAATAAAACATAAAAAACAGACAGTGTTGGAACTCTTTTAAACAAAATAATATATTCCTCTATACACAATCATACAAAAAACCCCCCTTTTTTGTATTTATTTTTACTCGCCATACCCTATGACTGGTGTAGCAGCATCATAGTCAACTGCTACAAAGGTAAAGGGGACGCTTTAGATACAAATAATTACAGAGGCATCAAGCTGTTAGATCAGGTTATGAAAGTTACAGAGAGGGTCATAGCCCAACTAATTAGGGAGCGAATCAATTTAGATGAGATGCAGTTTGGGTTCGTGCCAGGTAAAAGCACTACTGATGCCTTATTTCTAGTGAGACAGTTGCAAGAGAAATACCTAGCCAAGGATAAACCTCTGTACCTGGCTTTCGTTGACATGGAGAAAGCCTTTGACAGGGTCCCCCGATCCCTTATCTGGTGGTCAATGAGGAAACTTGGGATAGAAGAATGGCTAGTGAGAGCTGTGCGAGCCATGTACAGAGATGCGGCCAGTAAGGTGAGGGTTGGAAATGAGTACAGCAATGAATTCCGGGTAGAGGTAGGGGTCCACCAAGGTTCCGTCCTCAGCCCCCTCTTATTTACCATAGTCCTCCAGGCAATCACAGAGGAGTTCAAGACAGGTTGCCCCTGGGAGCTCCTCTATGCTGATGACCTTGCCCTAATTGCGGAGTCACTATCAGAACTAGAGGAGAAGTTTCAGGTGTGGAAGCAAGGTCTAGAATTGAAGGGCCTTAGAGTCAACCTAGCTAAAACCAAAATCCTAATAAGTAGGAAGGTAGATAAAACACAAACCCCTTCAGGTAGATGGCCCTGCTCAGTATGTAGAAAAGGAGTAGGTAGTAACTCTATAAGATGTACCCGGTGCAAGCTATGGACACATAAGAGGTGCAGCAACATCAAAGGCAGGTTAACTAGCAAGTTAGTTTTTGTTTGTGGCAGATGTTCAGGTGCAATAAAGACTGCAAACAAACAGGAAACAACTTCTATCTCATTCCAGGGTGAAAAACTAGAGGTAGTCGATAGCTTCCGCTATCTGGGCGACCAAGTTAGTAGTGGGGGTGGGTGCGCTGAAAGTGTAGCTGCTAGAATAAGAATAGCCTGGGCAAAGTTTAGAGAGCTCTTACCCCTGCTGGCGACAAAGGGACTCTCACTCAGAGTAAAAGGCAGACTGTATGACGCATGCGTACGAACAACCATGCTACATGGCAGTGAAACATGGGCTGTAACTGCTGAGGACATACGTAAGCTCGCAAGGAATGAAGCCAGTATGCTCCGTTGGATGTGTAATGTCAATGTGAATACCCGTCAGAGTGTAAGTATCTTGAGAGAAAAGCTGAACATTAGAAGCATCAGTTGTGGCATGCAAGAGAGACGATTGCGCTGGTATGGACATGTGGTGAGAATGGAGGAGGATAGCTGCGTGAAAAAGTGCCACACCCTAACAGTTGAGGGAACCTGTGGAAGAGGTAGGCCCAGGAAGACCTGGGCTGAGGTGGTGAGGCAAGACCTTCGTACATTGGGCCTCACCGAGGCGATGACTACGGACCGAGACCTTTGGAAATGGGCTGTGCGTGAGAAGACCCGGCAAGCCAAGTAAGATCGTTGCCAGTGCCCCTGGACTGGTTCTTGTGCGGGTGGCACATGAGATGCACCATTTTGAGCGTGGCCGTTGCCAGTACCGCCTGACTGGCTCCTGTAGGATTTTCGAGCGAGATCGTTGCCAGTGCCCCTGGACTGGCTTGTGCGGGTGGCACATAAAAGACACTATTTCGAGCGTGGCCGTTTTCGTGCGGGTGACACGTAAAAGCACCCACTACACTCTCTGAGTGGTTGGCGTTAGGAAGGGCATCCAGCTGTAGAAACTCTGCCAAATCAGACTGGAGCCTGGTGTTGCCATCCGGTTTCACCAGTCCTCAGTCAAATCGTCCAACCCATGCTAGCATGGAAAGCGGACGTTAAACGATGATGATGATGATGATGATATATATATACATACATATATATATATATATATACTACAGGCTTCTTTTCAGTTTGTCTACCAAATCCACTTATACGGCTTTTGGTCAGCCTGAGGCTATAGTAGAACACACTTGCCCAAGGTGCCACACAAGGGACTGAACCCAGAATCATGTGGTTGGTAAGCAAGCTACTTACCACACAGCCATGCCTGCACCTATGATACCTCATTAATTGTTTGACCAACATGTATATATGTTTTTTTTTTTCTGTTTCCTTTTTTTGTTTTATTTAGTCAGAAGTAAAACATTGTCCATTCTCTTTCTGGGTCCCCCTAGGATAGTGAATTCTATGCAGTTGATGATCAGTTTGAATTTCTATAAAATAGTATTGATGGCAAAAAAGAAAAAAAGTATAAAATATAAGGGAAAGAATTCCTGGGAGCTGCACTGCAACTGTAGTAAGGAAGAAATGAAAAATGTGTTTAGTTTGAAGTTTTGAGATGAAAGCTAAAAGAAGGATAGGTGGATTGGGTGGGCTGGGCAAAGGTGAAAGAAATTAAAAGTGATATACAAGATCTTAGTTGAGAAGAGTGGAAACTGTTGTAGTGGTAGTTGTAGAGTGTTGGTGAATGTCTTTTTCTCCATCAACCTCTTGGCCTAATTTCTGTGCAATCTTGGATGTTTGTGTGTGAAGCAGCAACACTGGTCAGTATATGTTAGCAGTGCTCTAATGATGTATTATGTGTTGATAAGTGAATCCGAAAAGGAAAGGCTATGCTAATTATACACAGTTTCAGAAACACATGTACATGCATTTGACTGCAGCCATGCTGGAGCACCGCCTTTAGTCGAGCAAATCAACCCCAGGACTTATTCTTTGTAAGCCTAGTACTTATTCTATCGGTCTCTTTTGCTGAACCGCTAAGTTACGGGGATGTAAACACACCAGCATCGGTTGTCAAGCGATGGTGGGGGGACAAACACAGACTTACAAACATATACACACACATGCATATATATATATACATATATACGACAGGCTTCTTTCAGTTTCCTTCTACCAAATCCACTCGCAAGGCTTTGGTGGGCCCGAGGCTATAGTAGAAGACACTTGCTCAAGGTGCCACGCAGTGAGAATGAACCCAGAACCATGTGTTTGGTAAGCAAGCTACTTACCACTCCTGCGCCTACACTGTCAACTTCTCTTAAATCACAGCCTGTCATTTTAAAAATTGGATCAACACAAAGCCAGAATGGTCATAGCTAGAACTCCATCCTTCATAGGTTTGCTTAATCTGTGTGTGAAGGCATATGGCTTGGTTAGGGTATTCAGCTCATAAACATAAGGGCCATGAATTCAATTCTCAGCTGTGTATTGTGTCCTTGAGCAAGACACTTTATTTCACATTGCTCCACTCCACTCAGCATGCTAAAATGGGTTGTACCTGTATTTCAAAGGGTCAACCTTGTCACATTTTGTGTTTTCGTGCTGAATCTCCCTGAGAACTACATTAAGGGTACATGTGTCTGTGAAGTACTCAGCCACTTGCACTTTAATTTCATGAGCAGGCTGTTCCATTGAACCGACGGAATACTGCTTTTCTTTTCTTTTTCTTTTAGCTAGAACCCCATTCATCATAAGTTTGCTTAATCTAGCCTGACCCGGGTCTAAACAATTGGCATTTCTACTTAATGAATTTAACAGTATACACTTAACTTACTACCTTGGCTAGGAAGTACATTACGTTGAATTCTCAATTATAAACATTAATTCTTTGTGACTGCTGTAGTGGTCTCTGTCTTTTTTTCACTCTAAAGGACAAGTGTCTGAAACAGATTTTACATTCCTTGGCAAGTTAATTATTTTTGTTGTCTCCTATCTATGATCTTTGTTAGATTAACTTTTGCTGATGCAGACTACCACTAATCTCTTAGGATTCTAGATCTTGCTTCAGAAATATTAATGTTTTAGCATTCAGTTTCTTTCTACTTTGCTTGCGCTAGCAATATTCTGTGCAAGCAACTACTTCTGTTACATATATATGTACAAACAGACATACAAGCACGCATGCATCCACACAGATACACTCACTTGCATACATACCTACATACATACATACATGTGTGTGTGTGCGTGTGTAATGTTGAATGAAAGATAAGCTACCTTGACCTCCAAATGTCTAACTTCTATCTTTGATATTTGACAAATGACACAAATCATAAACAATGGAAGGAAAACAAAATGAGGAAACCTTTCAACTTTGTCATTATTTTTTTTTTCTTTTCCAGATGGAAAGGTTAACATAAAGTAAGCAATAAAACCTTGTAATTAATATCAAGGTACCAATAAAATATCTATGTTTGATGGAATTTCAATCTTTTCTAAATCTTTTCTATAGAACTACATTTGTGGAGATTGTTTTTTTCAAGTCTTAGGTGAACTTTTGTTTTGCTTCCAGGCATAAAGATCTACACATAGCAGTGAAATATAAATTTAAAATTATCTCCGTGAATGGCTTTTAATGCCTTACAAATGTTTTTGGTAAGAAGATGGCTTGCTATTTAGCCCCTAGGTTAACCCTGACCCAGCAAGTCTATGATCAAAGGTGTTTCAAATTAGCCAATCTAGCATTTTTTTTTTAAAGAAGTAGGGTGTAATTTTAATGGGATTTGGCTTATATTTGTAGAAGTTGAACAACTTGTAGGCATAGGAGTGGCTGTGTGGTAAGAAGCTTGCTTATGAACCAAATGGTTCCGGGTTCAGTCCCACTACGTGGCACCTTGGGCAAGTATCTTCTACTATAGCCTTGGGCCGACCAAAGCCTTGTGAGTGGATTTGGTAGATGGAAACTGAAAGAAGCTCGTCGTATATATGTATATATATATATATATATATATATATATATATATTTATGTGTGTGTATATGTTTGTGTCTGTGTTTGTCCCCCCAACATCGCTTGACAACCGATGCTAGTGTGTTTACGTCCCTGTAACTTAGCGGTTCGGCAAAAGAGACCGATAGAATAAGTACTAGGCTTACAAAGAATAAGTCCTGGGGTCGATTTGCTCGACTAAAGGCAGTGCTCCAGCATGGCCGCAGTCAAATGACTGAAACAAGTAAAAGAGTAAAAGAACTACATGTATGGATTATAGTGTGTTGCAGTAACAGTAGGATATCGGAATACATACTTTTGTTTCCTTTTGCTATATTTCGAGAAAGAATTCTGTTAAAGTCCATGTTGATCTTTCAGGATTCTTTAAAGCAAATACCAATTCTACATTGACGTTAATTTTGTTGATTATTTTCTTCTGCCCCTGCAAATAAATTGGCTTCTATTTCTCTTTCCCCGAGGTCAGTAAAATACGTTTTAGTCTTGCACTGAGATCAGATATAAAATTCCTTTCCAAATTTTTAGTTATGCTTGCAGTAGAAATTACTATTGATAAGAAAGAGCTTATCACTATCATCTTGTAGGAATATTGTTTTAACATATAGTAGTTTTGGATTGTATGCACATGTCTGTATGCAATTGAGAACTCTTAAATAAGAGAAAATGCTATTTTTAGAGACTGCAACTGTCATAAAAAGATACCATTTTAATATAATATCTAATAAAATTGATTTATTAGATTATAAATGACCCAACATTCTTGTGTAAATTAAACAGTAGATAAACTTGTTCGATAATGATTCTGTAAGCTGCTAACTATTTCATTCTGTCAAAAACAATTAATGCTGTTCATTTAATATTAATCATTAATGTTCTATATGGTTGAAGATTTTGAAGTTTCTCTTATGTCTATTTATCATTTCATATCTATTTCTGAATGGTTTTCTGTTTTTGTTTTTGCTTCTATTTAAGAAATGTAATTTCTTTAAAATATAATGTTTTCCATTTAAGATTGTGATCAGTCAGAAAATGGTTTATATGTAATTTTTATTTGTTATAAGGGGTCAGATAAGATAACATTTCTATTTTCAGTTTTAGGTTCGTCTTCTAATAGAACATTAGTCTTTATTTGTACTGAAGGAAATGGCCTAATTGCATTGCTTGTTATGGTTTAATCAATATTTTCTTTAAAAAAAAACACTCACAGATAACAAAATGATAATGGTAATAATAAAACTTACAAATTAAAGTAACGAACATATTTCAAAAGATTTTATTGAAACAAAGGATATGGAATATTTCTATAAATTCAAGAAGATATTTGTTTTTCATCATCATCATCATCATCATCATCATTTACAGTGCATTTCCCAAATCAGTTCTTAATTGGAGTTACTGTTCTTCTTGATTGGCTGGGGTCCATATCTTTTCTGTACACATCACTTTTGGTATTTTTTCCATGGTTGGATGACTTTCTTAATGTCAACACCTCACAAAATGTACTGGGTGCATTTCTGTTGTGGTATCTGCTCTAGAGACTTAGTTATCTTCACTTTGGCATGATTAAAGTGTCCTGTCTGTCTTGTATTGTCTCTGTACATTCAAGCCAACATGACTGGAGATAGTGAACAGAAGTGAGAGTTGAGGAGAGAGAGTGTATAAGATTGTGAGAGGGATAGACATAGAAATACTGAAAGATAGGCAGATATTGGACATTGGTACTGATACTGAATAGAAAAACAGGGGTAAAAATAACAGGAGGGAGTGATGGGAGATAGAAAAGGATGTATGTCAATAATGTGTGACTAAGGAGGGAGTATTGAGAGGGAGAAAGAGTGATAGGTAGCAATAAAGATGGGTATTAGACAGAGAGAGATGGATGATAATTAGTGAGTGATGACGGACAGAGAGTGAGAGAATGATATCTGGCGGTAAAAAAAGATGATGGTAGTAGGGAATGTATATGGACAGACCCAAAGTTATCATATTAGATAGGTAGCATGAGAGGAGAGAGGTTGATTGATAAAAGATAATGCTAGGGGTATTGAATAGTTCATTAGGTTACCTTGGTAACAAAAACTATCAACTGCAGGTATCTCCCTGCATTACAGAAGTGTTGCCATCTTGAAAAATCTTACTGGAATGGAATTTCATTACATAAAGCTCATTTTACTATTGACTTCTATGAAGCGTAGAAGTAAAAGAGAAAATAAATTTTGTGTTATGGAGCCCCTCATTAATACAAAATTTTCACAAACACAATGCTTTCTTAATATGGTGGACGTTGGTACTTCTAGGCGACCTTCTGAATATTTGAAGGAATATATTTCATGCCTACTCTTTTTACTAATTTCGCCTGTGCATCTTCACATACAAAATCCCCATTCTCTTCCAGCCTACCTGTTGTCTCACTGCACTTATGTGTCCATAGTTTTCACTAGATACATGGTGTGGAATTTCTACCTCTTCTTTTCTGCATATTGAGTACAATCATTTCTGTGACGGTGGCAGGGTTTCCGTCTTCTTTCTGACTTTCTAAAATTTTAGTCTTTGCGAAGTTTACAATAATAAAGCCTGTTGATTCTAGGTTGTTTCCAAGTCTGGATTCTTCTCTAATCTTCTCCATATTCAGTTGTAGGATCTAGCTTATCAGTATACAAGAGTTCCCATGAAGAATAGCGGCTGGTCATAAAATCCTCTGTTTTGACATGGATGATGATGATGATGATAAAGAAGTGGAGGCTGAGAATTGAGCCCTGATGGACTCATACCTCAATGCAAAATACCTCACTGAATATATTGCTAACTTCCACCTTACTGATCCTTGTACTTAGCTTTCACTTTTCTCAGAAGCCATTAATCTAATCATAATATTCATAGTTAACACTAGATTATAGAGTGTGGCAATCTGTTAAAGGCATTTTCTGTGAATAAATGCTAAACAGAATGGATTACTCATAGCGAAGTACTTCTGGTGTGGTCGTCTCAGTAGGAAGACATTGTTAGTAAATTCTTCCTGGTACAAAACTGAAACGCATCTCTCCTAAGCATATTATCTTCCTAATTAATTGTGCTTTAAATTTTAAGTAATTATTTTCATAATTTCATGGTTGTAAAGCAAGCTTCTTAATCACACAACTATATACATATATGTGTGTGTATATATATATGTGTGTGTGTGTGTGTGTGTGTGTGTGTGTGTGTATTCATTCTACATATGCTGTGCACTGTTTTATAACATTTTTAGAGATTGTTCTTCTATATGCACTCTGATCATTTAACCCTTTTTATTACTGTTTTTATTTTGAGATGCTCTGTGTTTCTTTCAACTATTTTAACCCTTTGAGCCCATAACACTGGTTTATGGGTGGATGGCTTACTTTTCTCTAAACCGTAGCACCTGTGGTGTACCAGGTATATAGTAAAATAAATTTCAGGAAGACAGGGCTCAAAGGGTTAAATATAACAAAGAATTTAGTAAAATAATTTAGTTATCACTAAGATAGTGTTAGGTATAGAAATTGTAACAAAGGTTTGGTGGAAGATTTTTAATTCAAAACTTATGAAAAGAAGACATTTATACTACAGAGCCAGAGCCGGTTTCAGCCTGGTTGGTAACAAAAGGGTTAAAGATCTACCTCTTAATGAATATCCATGCTCTGAAAGGCTGTGAGCTGATCTTAGAATTTATTAGGAGTGGTTGGTAAATTATTTAGAAATATTGATTTCAAATTTTGGCACAAGGCCATCAATTTCAGAGGAGGGTGTAACTTTTTTTGATTGACCCCCAAAAGGATAAAAAGCAAAGTTGACCTTGGTGAAATTTGAACTCTGAATGTGAAAGTGGATGAAATGCCATTAAGCGTTTTGCCTGGTGTACTAATGATTCTGCTAGCTTGCCACCTTAAGTTATTTAGAAATATTATTGAATCAATGCTTGTTGCAAAGAGCCAGAGTTGTCTACAAACAACTTCTCTGATGGGAAATTAATTCCTGCTTTAATTTTAAAGCACTGAGATTGTGTTATGAATTGAGTGTTAATTATTAATGTGTGAAATTAATTAAAAGAGAAATATTGTAATTTTGTAATTTTTGTCTGGTTTTTATTTTGTCCTTTTTTTTTGTAGTTTTGATACTTAGAGACTTATATACATGTGTATGTGTGTTTTTGTGTGTATATAACTGAAAACTAATGATTTCTTACATTATTCCAATCGTATTTCAAGGTTGGTGCAGGAGTGGCTGTGTGGTAAGTAGCTTGCTTACCAACCACATGGTTCCGGGTTCAGTCCCACTGCGTGGCACCTTGGGCAAGTGTCTTCTACTATAGCCTCAGGCCGACCAAAGCCTTGTGAGTGGTTTCGGTAGGCGGAAACTGAAAGAAGCCCGT
The DNA here is from genome assembly GCF_046866305.1 of Octopus bimaculoides. NCBI lineage: Eukaryota > Metazoa > Mollusca > Cephalopoda > Octopoda > Octopodidae > Octopus > Octopus bimaculoides. The sequence continues at coordinate 16,428,153 of NC_142929.1, read as the reverse complement.
CGTATATATGTTTATATATGTATGTATGTGTGTTTGTGTGTCTGTGTTTGTTCCCTCCACCATCGCTTGACAACCGATGCTGGTGTGTTTACGTCCCTGTAACTTAGCGGTTCGGCAAAAAGAGAACCAATAGAATAAGTATTAGGCTTACAAAGAATAAGTCCTGGGGTCAATTTTCTCGACTAAAGGCGGTACTCCAGCTTGGCCACAGTCAAATGACTGAAACAAGTAAAAGAGCATAACTGAAGTGAAATAGCTTCAACTGGAAATTGAAACCTTGTCCTGGATACAGCTTGCTGGAAACTTAACCTTACATCAGAGACACCACTATCTTCATAAATGAATGTTTATGTTACTTGTGTAATAGATGAGGCACAAACAAAAAACTTATAATGCCTGACACTAATGTTCAAAACTAAGATTTCAGTTTCTGGACATGCAGCCCAACTAAAGAATCTCTTTGTGGTTGTTTGGCAAATGAGAAACAAATGCCAGAAATCCCTCAAATACACTCTGCTATTTTAAAATGGATGTGCTTATTGGATAATCTTATGTATATATAGAAAATAGGATTGACACAGCTAGAAAGCCTTTGGACTGTTTGGTTAAGTTTGGCCTAGAAACAGTGACTGAACTGAGGAAATTATGAGACAGCCAACTGAAAAGTTGGAATGTTCATATGTTACTATCACTGCAGTATACAGGGTGGGGAAGCAAAATTTACAATATTTTGAGGCAGGGATTGGAAGACAGTGTATGACCAATTAGTTTATTGAAAATCATGAGAATTTATTTGCCACAAGAAAATTTACAGAATAGAAAATATTTTTATTCTAGGTGTCCACCTTCTTTCTCAATAACTACCTTCACACGCTTCCTGAAACTTGCACAAGTGTTCCTCAAATATTCGGGAGACAACTTCTCCCATTCTTCTTTAATAGTATCTTTAAGAGAGTCGACATTGCTGTGTGATGTTCTATTGGTAGCATGTTCTAAAACGCCCCAAATAGCATTATCCAGAGGGTCTAGATCTGGGCTAGAAGGCGGCCATAAGCATGATTCCAAAAAATTGCTAAAGATGGATTTGCAGAAATCTTGTATTTTTCTAACTGTGTGGGCTGGAGCCCCATCCTGTGTCCATACATAATTACCATCTGGGTAGTTTGCTTTAAGCCATGGCAATACCTGGTATCTCAGAGTCTTGTAGTAAGTCTTAACATTGATCTTTTCATCAGCTTTGTAGAATTTTATAGGCATTTTCTTTCCATCGGCAGCCACAACACCAAAAGTCATAACTTGAGAAAGATGTTTTGTTTTGAATGTCCCCTTAATCTCAGCTGTTGATTTTGCGATAAATCTGTCATTTCTGCGCTCCAGAACAGCATCGACAGTGAAGATCTTTTCATCTGAAGATCGTTACAATGGAGGAATTTTTCTTGAACCATGTAATAATTTTCTTGCACCTTTCCAATCATATTTCATTGTTCATTTGTGGGTAACAGGGAACCAATGAGGTGATAGACTTGCCCTTGAACTTTGACATCAGCATAAATTCATGTTTATCTATCTTCTTAGATGCACCAAACGATGTCATTTGAAATGCAGAGTTGTATTGTCTGATATTGTTCAGAAAATCCTTTGACTGGATGGAAGTGCCTTCTAGAAGATCCATAAGAGGTTGAGAAGGAGCTGGTAGTGCTGGCAATGTTACCTGACTGCCTGAGTAGCACATACCATTTGTTTCATTTGAAAATTTTAAAGCTCTACAGAAATTACAATTTGTGTTTAGCACACCAATTTGGACAGTTATTTTTATAAGAATGGGATGGATCATATCTGAAAACAGGAGTTGTGAAGAACGAATTTGTACATAATCTGTTTCTGAGAGTTATTCTGTTGGATCTCTGTCTAATCATTAAAACATTGATTTAATGATCCAACATTAAGTGCTGCAACATGCATTTGCTGATCTTGAGAAAACCTCATCCCGCTTCTCTCTGCAGACTCTGGCCTTCCATTTTCTACAATCCTCCTTGCTTTATACTTGTTTCTGGAGAGATAATGTCTTTTCTTTGGTGGCATATTTTTTCCAATATTGTAAGCAAAAAATTATGAATATAGAAAGAAATTATACATTAATCCTTATTTTTGTAAGCAGTTGTATCCGTAAAAAATTATTTGTAAAGAGCAGAAATTGAAAGAAGAGAAAGCGAAAAGAACAGAGAAAGTAAGTGAAAGATGTATGTACACCTATATGAAATGGACGTGTGTGTGTGTACGTGCACATGTGTTTGAGAGAGAAAGTGAGATAGTGAGTGAGTGAAGGTGTGTGTCGTGATGCGTGATGTCTTTTAAGGTACATACACATAGAAAATGTGACATCCTATAAAATGTTTATGATAGTTGATTTATGGAAAAGATTATAATGTTAAATTTTTGAAATGCATATATGTGAATGGAAATTAAGTTTAATTTGTAGCCGAAATAGTACTGATTCTTTTATACCCCATACATCAAAATCTGTAACTCGGTTTTGGAATGCATAAGGAATATATATATATAAGACAGGCTTCTTTTAAACTGAAAGTATTATCTCACATTACAATAGAGACATATTACTGAAATAGTGTAAGAGATGAAATTGCTCTGGGCTCGCATTAGGCAAGAAGTTGGAAATGTTTTTTGCCCATGACACT